>NC_133376.1:40800217-40811557 GCF_049309525.1 Garra rufa | reverse complement strand
TTTCTCTTTTCAATGTTTTTAAACAATGCTAATATTTTCCTCAACAGCACAGGTGTGACCCCTGATTAAATATAATAACATTTGTGTTGTTTTTCAGGGCCGAATGCGGAGTTGCATTATAGCATCGCTTCAGGGGACCCGCAGTCGCAGTTCACCATCACAAACGCCGGCGTCTTACAGACCAGGAAAGCGTTGGACCGTGAGACGCAGTCATTTTACAACCTGGTGATCACCGTTAACGACCTGGCCCCGCCTCCCATGAGCCGCTTCACCAGCACCGCACAGGTGTCAATCATTCTATTGGACGTCAACGACTGCCCGCCCACTTTCACGTCCCAGACGACAGCGTACATTCAGGAGAACACGCCTGTGGATACGCTGGTGTTCACGGCGCAGGCGTCTGATGCCGACAGCGGCCCCAACAGCTACGTGGAATATTCCCTCAAAGGGCCGTTCGGAAACAAATTCAGCATCGGGAACATCGACGGTGGTGTGATTCTGGTGGGCGAACTGGACCGTGAGGAGATGGCCAATTACTCTCTGACCATCGTGGCCACGGATAAAGGCGAACCGCTGCTGTCCTCCAGCATGGAGGTCACTATGATCGTGCTGGATGTGAACGACAACACACCTAGCTTCTCGCAGAACATCTACGACATCGAGATCGAGGAGAACACGCTCACCGGCACCGACGTCCTGCAGGTGTTCGCCAGCGACGCCGACGAGGGAACCAACGGCCAGATACGGTTCTCCATCGCTGGTGGGAACGTGAACTCGGATTTCCGGATCGACTCGGTGACGGGAGTGATTTCGGTGGCGAAGTTGCTGGATCGTGAGACGCGCTCGGCGTATTCTCTGCTGGTTCAGGCGGCGGATCGCGGCAGCAGCCCTCGCGTGGATCGCGCCACCGTTAACATCGTGCTTTTGGATGTAAACGACTGCGCGCCCACGTTTGAGCTCTCGCCCTACAGCGTCAGCGTACAGGAGAACTTAGGAAACCTGCCCAAGAACATCCTACAGGTAAGTACACACCTTTTACACAGCTGTTGAAATTATCATGAATATTTTTACAATTGTGCATTATACAGATGTAAAACTTATTAAAAAGAGACCATTTGGGTCATTTTTGGTAATTGGTACCTTTCGGTAGGGCTGCTCGATTATGGCAAAAATCATAATCACGATTATTTTGGTCAGTATTATAATCACGATTATTTAACACGATTATGAGTGGGTCTGGGACTTTATATTAGTGATTAATTTAAAGATGGCAATGCAATAGAAAAGAAATATTTGAGAAATATTTGAGATCAGTTTTACGTGGAGATTGCTGATCCTTGGCCATTCCACCAATTAAAATTGGGTTTCAGCTCTATGTGCTTTCCAAAAGTGACTTTTGATCGCTGTAGCGCCCCCGTTGGGCCGATTGGGACGAGCCTTGGTGATGTTGTTGGCGGTGTGAGTACTTACATCCCTCCAAGTTTCAAGTCTCTACGACTTACGGTTTGGTCTGCACGATCAGGTTTACGTGGAGATTGCTGATCCTTGGCCATTCCAACAATTAAAATTGGGTTTCAGCTCTATGTGCTTTCCAAAAGTGACTTTTGATCGCTGTAGCGCCCCCGTTGGGCCGATTGGGCCGAGCCTTGGTGACGTTGTTGGCGTTGTGAGTACTTCCATCCCTCCAAGTTTCAAGTCTCTACGGCTTACGGTTTGGTCTGCACGATCAGGTTTACGTGGAGATTGCTGATCCTTGGCCATTCCAACAATTAAAATTGGGTTTCAGCTCTATGTGCTTTCCAAAAGTGACTCATGAAAGAGGAACTAATTGGTATTTTTCTAGTCAGAAATCAGACATAAACAGCTTCAGAAGACATATATCTGGGTCCTTCCTGGTATTCAGTACATTTTGGAAACAATTTTTAAAACAACTTTTTGTGTAATCAAGATTGAGAGATGTAAAATAAATATATGTATTTATAAAATGAAACATATCAAATGGAAGGCCAAAAAAGTCCTATTAGGGGAAACATGAACAACAGTTTAAAATGACTTAAAAAAATGAGGTCATGATCTTCACCAGAGACACAGATGCCACCGAATACCAAGAATAATTATATTAGTGATTAATTTAAAGATGGCAATACAATAGAAAAAAAAAGATACAAATTAAAAAAAAAAGTTTGTTATGCACGTCTAAAGTAGTCAGTAACAGCCTACTACAGAAATTGAATGTAATTATTTGAATGTAAAATAAAACAGCGTCTTCACTGTGAGAATTAAACATGCTTTGTTTCCTATTAAAATTACAAGTCCTTCATTCGAGAGCAGTGAGTGATTTTTTCTCTTTGTATTTTTACGTTTTATTAATATTAAGCACAGAGACGGCAGAAGGAATATTATTTGTTGCCGCTTTAAGAGCCTCACGGATCCAATATACTGTTACAAACAGTACTTTCATTCTCAATTGTTTATTTAAGACATAACTCACAAGGGTTTACATAATAATCACCAAGCCATCATTTTGAAATATTTTTGCGTGTATTTGACCGTTTAGGTGCGCACCTTAAGCTGAAAGATAACTTTATATGTCCGTGTTCTGCTCTGTCTGAGCGCATACACAGAAATTTGCAAGTTCTCTTTCTCGCTTTTAAAAACACGACATCAAAGAAACATTAATAAATCAAGCACGTCCCGTTTTATGGAAGTCACGTTACATGATTTTGCTGATTTGCATGGGAAATTAGGCTTTTATGGAGGACAGAAAGCACACTACTGGAAAGGGGGTGGAATGAGGTGCAATAATAAATTCATTACTCGATTACTGATTACTATACGACTTGACACAAGCTGATTGGTTCATGTTGCGTATGTTTGTTCTGCAACCTCAGATTGAGCTCTTACATAAGTTTCCTGAGTTTGATTTCTCGTTAGTTTTTTACTAAAAGTGGCCCTGCCCCTTTTAAACATTTTGGCATCCCTTTGTGATGGCGAGTCAAAAGTTCAACTGTTTTTGATAATAATTGATATTCCCTCTCCAGAGAATCTTTCTGCACTTGTTTGGTTCTGAACTAGGACTAGTTTGCAAAAGTAGGTTTTAAAAAAAATCCCAAATACCCAAAATTTCACCAGGCTCTTGACTGAATCTGCGTTTTGTCCAGTGTGAGTCAAAGATTCCAATGACATAGGACACTTGAGTCTGCGACTGTTTAGGAGTTATGAGCGATTTCATACTTTTGATCGCTGTAGTGCCCCCGTTGGGCCGATTGGGACGAGTCTTGGTGATGTTGCTGGTGGTGTGAGCACTTCCATCCCTCCAAGTTTCAAGTCTCTACGACTTACGGTTTGGTCTACACGATCAGTTTTACGTGGATATTGCTGATCCTTGGCCATTCCAACAATTAAAATTGGGTTTCAGCTCTACGTGCTTTCCAAAAGTGACTCATGAAAGAGGAACTAGTTGGTATATTTCTAGTCAGAAATCAGACATAAACAGCTTCAGAAGACATATATCTGGGTCCTTTCTGGTATTCACTACATTTTGGAAACAATTTTCAAAACAGCTTTTTGTGTAATCAAGATTGAGAGATGTAAAATAAATGTATGTATTTATGAAACGAAACCTATCAAATGGAAGGCCAAAAAAGTCCTATTTTTTGAACAACAGTTTAAAATGACTTAAAATAACGTGGTCATGATCTTCACCAGAGACACAGAAGCCACCGAATACCAAGAATAACCCAATTACGACTGGGAAACTCAGAAACTGAGTCTTTGATTTGTCTGGGACACAAACTTTAAACATGTAGTGACTGTTAAGTTTTATCGTTTTTTTTGTTTGTTTTTTTACCTACCACCAGAACCTTTAAATTGCTTCCTCTTACTGTTACAGTCATGTATATTTACATATCTAAATAACCATTTGATGCATATAGTTTATGTATTTTACACAGCGTTAGATTGGCTAGATTGTGCGGTAAATGTTTATATGGTTGTAATCACATTTGACGGCACAATTTATTCAAAATCTGTTGGATATTATAAATCCAACATCTAAATATATTTAATACTTTTTGGCTCTATTAAGATTTAAGAGGCAAAAATGAACCCAGCGTCCAATGTGACAAAGCTTAGAGGGAAATTTTTGATAGCATTAGTCCATCTCATTAGATTGGGCGTCTTTGGTTCTACATCATTTATAGTTTTTGCTTTAACATGCAGAAACACGAAACCAAATTTCCAGCACAAAGCGCACTCTTGTTTGGAAATGTAACTGAAATCGCTTGTGTGTTTGACGGCGCGGCTGGAATGATAAATGCTGGGCGTGAATTGGGCTCGGGCTTCCCAGCGCAGGATGACAGAGTGTAAGTGCAGAAAGTAATATGCCGCAGCTAAATGACATAATGAGGGTGGTCTCCAATGTCCGAGTCAAAACAAACCTCACCTGAGAGGGAAATGAGCTGGAGTCATGGCTCCGTCAGGTGTGCCAACGCCAGAGTCTCTCAGAACCCTCTCACACAAACCAGCGCTGAACCCAGCCGAGGCATTTTAGAGACCTAAAACACAGAATGAGAAACCAGTCAGTGTGAAAATGGAGAAAGTCAACATCAAATCAGAATTGCTAACTACACTGAAGCTGTTTAGTTACAAAAACAATCAGGATATCCAAGGATGCAAACTTGTCACCCTTCAGCAAAATTCTTGTCCGACAACTCATCAGTACAGAGCCTTTGTTGCAGCCATTAAAATAGTTCAGTTTTGAATTTTATGGGAAAGTGGCTAGATTTCGTTTTGTTTCTTTATAAAGTTAGTAAGTTTGGAACATTTTATGTTTGTTAAATTGAAGCTTTTGTTTTTTTTTTAAGTAACGACCAAGTGGCCAGCAGCATGAGTTTGTTAAATTTAGCCTTGCCTAAAATAAAATCTATAGACATAAAACACTTGATGCATTTCACAATATTAATTTAAACATTTAACCTAGATAAATGTGTGCTGTTAGAAGCGTCATCCAATCGTTTGTGCGGAGAGTGCAAGCTAAAGCACGCGTTGCAGGACATGGAAGCGCCAGCACAATCACTTGCATTTTTGTCTTAATAACAGTGGAAACCTAAAATACGCCATCATTTTTGCTCATAAAGGTAAGAGTAATACATCATTCAGAACTGCAAAAGGCCTACTTTTATTTGTGTGCACTCACAATATCAACAAAACGTTGTGCTTTCTGCCGTCTCTGTCTTGAGGAGGAGCGCTTCACAAAAATGATCCGAAACTCAGCGAATATTTGCCTCACAGACATGAGCAATATATATATAGAATGCTTTAGATTACTACTTTAAAATGAAAACAAGTTAATGTGAAAATTCCACCTCCGCCCAAAAAAAAAATCGGTGGCATCAAACCTGTCTTCACATTTAACATGAAAAACAGCAATAAAAAGATAGGCTTCAACTCAGTTAACTGGTTGATTTATGAGAAAAATAAAACAATGTTGGCAAAGTTATAGGCTTGTTGGCTGTTATTTTAACTTATTCAAAAGATGTTTTATTGATGTTTTTTTTTTACTCTGATTGATTGATTTCATGAGACATCATGTTTATTATTATTTTTTTTAAATGCATTCAAATATTTTTTCATGTTTATTTCGTGCTGCAAATATTAAAAAGGAAAAGATCATTGATTCACATGCTGCTTGATCTGAGTTAAATATAGTTATCTCACTACAAATTAAAGAGTGTAAAAACACATTTATTGTTTGCATTTTATCATAAAATTGACAGAATTTATAGGCTGAGACTTGAAAAGGTTAAATATTATTTCCAAGCATTTATACTGTAAATAAAACAGCTTGTGAATACTCACATAACATTATGTACTTAAGAAAATCAACAAGTTAACCGAGTTGGAGCCCATAATGATTAGGAGGCCGTACAAATTTTTTGCATATGAGCCCAGGGCTGACTTGCTGCACCACTGAGTTAAAGACAACTGGTGTTTCGTTATTGATCGGTTTGGTTTGCGTTGTGTCTGCAGGTCGTGGCCCGTGATGATGATCTGGGCACTAACGGTCAGATCAGCTACACCTTGAGCAGCGGAAATGATGCAGGAGCATTCAGCCTCACATCTGGCGGTCAGCTGAACCTGATCCGAACGCTGGACCGGGAAACTCAGGACAAATACACGCTCATCATTACGGCGCATGATGCAGGTAAGACCAGCTAAACTTCTCATTAATGAAAGTTCTGGGCCGAAAACTGAAAATTCAATTCTGTTAATCCAGGATTAGCATCCACATATTCGTCTGTTGTAGCTAATCCATGTTTTGTGCATGAAATGAACACTGAGGCTGTCAAAATGTGCCAGAAACACTAATTAAACGTCATTGTTTCAGACCTCTAAAACATTTTAAAAAAAGGCTGTTTCAGCCAAATATTCGTTGTCTTGTTTTCCAGTACAAATATCTAAACATTCTTGAATCAAGATATGTTTACTGGAGAAGCCAATGAGTTTTCTGAGAATTAAAAAAAAAAAAAAATCAAGTTAGTTTTTGCTAAAGTAATAAATGTCTACCAAAGGGATGAGAAAAATAATCTTGTTTTCTCTCTGGATGGATTTTTTCGGACACCACTGACAGATGTTTTTTTTTTTTTTTTTATAAACTCACTTTATTTTGATATTTATGATATTTTTTAATATCTTCACTAACAGGGAAGATTCTTACAACGTTCACCATTTAGAAGTTACTCCAGTCATATTTAATTTATGGTCTTGTAACGTTGAGAGAAAACTTTCTGAGATAAACATTCTTAAAATGTCCTTATGATGTTATTTGTACTTGATGAATGTTCTGACATTCTAGCGTTCTTAGAATATTAAAAATGAATGTTCAAATGTTACATTTTGAGGAAAAAATGAAGTTAGTAAAAGCTTGCGAGAACATTTTTGTCAGATTTTGTCATGTGTCAAGAAAACTAGACTTTTTAACATTTTAGAAACATTTTAAGACAATGTTCCTACGACGTTTTTATAACCTAAATTTCTCAACTGGGTCACGCCAATTTCCTACTTCGGTAATTTGATTTAAGAACAGATATTTAGACATTTGTACTGGAAAACAAGACGACAATACGGACATCATTTTTTGTGCAGTGTGGTTGGTCTTGATTTTGGGTTGAAATTTTATTTTTGAGTTAAAACAGCTTTATAAGAAGTGTTTGCGTTTGCAAAAGATGTGTAAGGTTGTGTACTGTATGTTGTCTGCATGTATTTGGGTTTTGTGTAAAGAGTTTACAGAAAAAGCCATAGTTTCAGAAATTGAGAATGTGTGAGAAAACAAGCGTGGGTTTTAGTTGGGTCTTGATTTTAGGATGAAATATGACTCGGAGAAGTTCTTGACAGGTTTCACCCATATATTGTGAAGTAACTTTGTAGTAAATGAACTTTAATTGATCTGGAGCCGTTGTGCAGATTCTTACAACGTTCACTATTTTAAAGTTACCCCAGTCATATTTAATAGATGGTCTCATAACGTATAAACATTATTAAAATGTCCTTATGATGTTATTTGTACTTGATGAATGTTCTGACATTCTAGCGTTCTTAGAATATTAAAAATAAATGTTCAAATGTTACATTTTGAGGAAAAAATAAAGAAAGTTGCGAGAACATTTTTAGAAACATTTTAAAACAATGTTCCTACGACGTTTTTATATCCTAAATTTCTCAACTGGGTCACGCCAATTTCCTACTTCGGTCATTTGATTTAAGAACAGATATTTAGACATTCGTTTTCCAGTACAAGACGACAATACGGAGTAAGAACTTCTTTTTTTGCAGTGTGGTTGGTCTTGATTTGGGGTTGAAATTTGATTTTTGAGTTAAAACAGCTTTGTAAGAAGTGCTTGGATTTGCGAGAGATGTGTAAGGTTTTGTATGTTGTCTGCATGTATTTTGAGTTTAAATCCATAGTTTCAGAAATTGAGAATGTGTGAGAAAACAAGCGTGGGTTTTAGTTGGGAAAATGTGAAATATGACTCGGAGAAGTTCTTGACAGGTTTCACCCATATATTGTGAGGTAACTTTGTAGTAAATATCTCCGCTGTTGAACTTTAGTTGATCTGGAGCCGTTGTGCAGGATGTTAAACTGAGTGTGTGTCTGAATGAATGTTGTTTGGAATGTCTTTTTTGTGTATGTGTGTGTTCTGGTTAACTCCGGTTCTGGGCTCTGGTTAACCCGTCTGGGCCGTCTGGTGCCTGTCGTCCATTCCTCTGAGGTCACGTGACCCGCTGTAATGACAGGGATTTGCCCTGGACATCGGCGAGAACCTTTGACAATAAATACTGTCCGCTATCTGCCAAGAGCAGGAAACGGCTCTGGAGCGCCGAGAGCAAGTCAAGCGATGACTGATGTTTTGGCCCGGACACAATCTACAGACGTTTTTCACATTTTCTACACTGGTTTGGTAGTAAATCTGCTGAAGTCGGGTTTCAGCGTGATCAGATGTGTTAATTGTAACTCACAGCTCTGCTCTGTTAGAAAATCAAGTACGCAAATTCACTATTTTCTTGTTTTACAACTGAAAAAAAGGCTTAGAATGGTTTTAGCTGGTTTGAAATGTCCCATTGAAATGTTTGTGTTTAGTTAACTATAATAACCCTGGTGATTAGAGCAACAACATCAGACTAAAACACAATCATTAACAACTAGACAAAAAAGGTTTGTCAAGACAAACTTTAAGTTGGCTTAAGAAAGCAAGACCAGAAAGATGAAAATGTTTTAAAGTTTTCATTAAGTTTGACAGTTTTCAGTCTGAAATAGTTTGAAGTTTGAAGTAGTTTTAAAAGCTCAAAGTTTGATAGATAGCAAGTTACTAGCATGTTGCTACCATGATTAGTAAATTACTAGCATGTTGTTAGCATTATTTGCAAGTTACTAACATTTTGCTAGCATTGTTTTATCATGATCAGCATGTTGCTAGCGTGTTGTTACCATAATTAGCATGTTACTAGCATGTTGTCAGCATGATTCTAACATAATTAGCATGTTACTAGCATGTTGTCAGCATGATTCTAACATAATTAGCATGTTACTAACATGTTAGCATTATTCTAGCAGGATTGGCAATTTATTAGCATGTTACTAACATGTTGTTAACATGATAAGTCAGTTACTAGCATGTTGCTAGCATGATTAGTCAGTTACTAGCATATTGCTAGCATAATTCTAACATAATTAGCAAGTTTCTAACATGATTAGCATGTTAGCATGATTAGCAATTTATTAACATGTTACTAGCATGTTGTTAGCATGATTAGTCAGTTACTAGCATGTTGCTTCCATGATTATCATGTTACTAACATTTTGGTAGCATGATTCTAACGTAATTAGCATGTTTCTAACATGTTAGCATGATTCTACCAGGATTAACATGTTACTAGCATGTTGTTAACATGATTAGTCAGTTACTAGCATGTTGCTAGCATAATTCTAACATAATTAACATGATTCTAGCATGATTAACAATTTATTACCATGTTGCTAGCATGATTATCATGTTACTAGCATGTTGGTAGCATGATTCTAACGTAATTAGCATGTTTCTATCATGTTAGCATGATTCTAGCAGGATTAGCATGTTAGCCTACTAGCATGTTGTTAACATGATTAGTCTGTTACTAGCATGTTGCTAGCATGATTATCATGTTACTGGCATGTTGCTAGCATGATTATCATGTTACTAGCATGTTGGTAGCATGATTAGTCAGTTACTAGCATGTTGCTAGCATGATTCTAACATAATTAGCATGATTCTAACATGATTAACAATTTATTAACATGTTACTAGCATGTTGTTAGCATGATTAGTCAGTTACTAGCATGTTGCTTCCATGATTATCATGTTACTAACATTTTGGTAGCATGATTCTAACGTAATTAGCATGTTTCTAACATGTTAGCATGATTCTAGCAGGATTAACATGTTACTAACATGTTGTTAACATGATTAGTCAGTTACTAGCATGTTGCTAACATAATTCTAACATAATTAACATGATTCTAGCATGATTAACAATTTATTAGCATGTTGCTAGCATGATTATCATGTTACTAGCATGTTGTTAGCATGATTATAACGTAATTAGCATGTTTCTATCATGTTAGCATGATTCTAGCAGGATTAGCATGTTAGCCTACTAGCATGTTGTTAACATGATTATCATGTTGCTAGCATGATTACCATGTTACTAGCATGTTGCTAGCATGTTGGTAGCATGATTAGTCAGTTACTAGCATGTTGCTAGCATGATTCTAGCATGATTAACAATTTATTAGCATGTTACTAGCAAGTTTGTAGCGTAATTAACAAGTTAGTTTGGATTAGTTAGTTAGTTTGAAGCTCTAGGAGGAGCAGCAGTCAGAAGTTTTAGTCTCAGAAGAAGAAGAACAATATTAAGTTTAAATGGCATTTAAACATCATTAGCTTTCTCAAGCCAACTTACTAATGTCACAGTATTTTGTCTGCACTGATAGTTCTGGATAAATGCTGTCGTTATTGAAAAAGCGAGACCATTTTAAACCAGCTGAGCTACTGGCAAAGAGAAAAGCAGATCAGGAAACCAGTTCAGGCCAGTTTAGGAGGGCCGGTTTGCACCGATCGCTGGGATCCGCAGCAGCATATACGTTTATCACAAATAAACCGTGATTAATGCTGTAAATGTTTACTCGTGTTTGTCTCTGTTTGCGCTGCTCTCTGCCAAAAAAGCTCCGAACTCTCCTCCAACACTCAGAAAGCAGAAACAAACTCCTTAAACGCCGCAGAAAGAGCTCATTGTGCCCCGATAGTGAAATATGGAGCTGGAGCCCGTCTCAAACGCTCCGGCTGAGCTTTCCTGGACCGCCGGAATGATTTTCCCATTCCTGGGTTTCCAGTAGATTTGTGATTCAGATCAGAGCCGTTTCCTCCGCAAACGCCATTGACACGTTCAGCAGACGGCGGCAGAGGAAGCCATTATTCCACATATTCTGATCTCATCAACCTTTAGGGTTTGTTCACCGTGTGAACCTTAATAATCATCTTTTATTCTGGTTATTAAAGCTCACTCTATGGAAGCTTGCTTCTGCCACCGGATAAAAGGCAATTGAAAGTTTTTATCTTACGGTTCTGACTTTTTTCTCAGAAGTGTGAGAAATGCATGCATTTTATTATAAGATATAAACTAGTAATTGTGAGAAAAAAGACTGTAGTGTGAGATTAAAACTTGCAATTATCTTGTTTATTGTTTTTTTATTATGTGGCGGAAACTAAAAAAGTCAGAATTACGAGATTTCACATTTAGAATTGC
>NC_133376.1:40785217-40795217 GCF_049309525.1 Garra rufa | reverse complement strand
CATTTGCTCACACTTACACACACACACACACACACACACACACACACACGCACACGCTCACACTCATACTAATACTTACACTCACACTTACACACTCTCATACTCACACTTACACTTACACACACACACACACACACACACACACACACACACACACACACACACACACACACACACACACACACACACTCATACTAATACTTACACACACTCATACTCTCACACACTCACATTTACACACTCATTCACACTTGCACACACTCACACTTACATACATTTACGCTCACACTTACACTCATACTTAAACACACTAATAATAATACTTACAGTCATGCTCACACTTACACACACTCACTGGCATACTCTCATACACACATAAGTACTCACGCTCACACTTACACTCGTGCTCACACTTACAAACACTCACACTAATACTTATACTTAAACATAATCATGCTCACACTCACACTTACATACACCCATGCTTACACTTGCACACACTCATAATAATACTTACACTCTAGCTCACATAAAACACACTCATACAACTTCCACATGCATGCACAAACACCCACACACACACCCACACACACCCACACCCACCCACACACCCACACACACACACCCACACACACACACACACACACACACACACACACACACACACACACACACACACACACACACACACACACACACACACGGCGGTCTGAGGAAAGTTTATCAAGTGCATGTGAACATTCCAGAAATAAAATCACAAAGCGAACGGGTCGGAGGGAAACAGCAGAGCGACTCCAGCTCATTGTTATGGGGTGTTTTTCATCAGATCTACAGCAGTTCATCTGAGGAGATCTTATTTGGGCCTAATTCACCACGGCAAAACCTCAACACACAGATTTACTAGTTTAACTGAACACACTGCTAATAATGCATCTTTGTCTCATTTACTAGCACAAATATCCTTAAATCAACTTAAATGTTATTTTACCACTTACATTTACTACACGTTTTTTAAATCTCAGTTTTATACAAAGATAACCTAAAATGTGTAGAATACCCAAGACATGTCACTCGTATAGTTTTGAATTATGAAAAATGCAACACTTAACGTGGCCACTCTATCGAAGGAAGATCTGCCTTAAAAAAATAATAATAATTGATTCTAAATATAAATATTCTATTAAAATTATAAATAAATACAACACAAAAAATAAAATATTAGAAATGTAAAAAAATAAAATAAAACATGTTTCAACATCATGGCAAAATAAAAATGCAGCAGTCAATTTAAAGGAAACATGAACATGTCAGCTAAATGAGAAATGACAGTCGCTCTGTGTCGCATGCAAATAAACTCATTAGACGTTTTAACGGACAAACGGACAGATTTGGGACTGAGTTCTGGAAGTGTTTAAAGCCAGATTCAGTGCCAGGAGGAGACAGAAAAGCTTTAAACGGACCTCCAGTCATTAACATTCTTTATCTGCTGAACGCTGAGAAGTTACAGGGCAAACAGAGCAGCTATATAGGGCCCTGAGTGTGTGTGTGTTCATTCTATAGGCTCATTCTAAGGGATTTGTGGCTCTTTAATAAATGTGACCAAACAGTGTGTGTGTGAATGATGCTGAGCACTCTTTTATACGCGAATGTTTCCCAAAGCTTCCCTTCCTCCTGCTCTCATTCTCACGTTTCGTCGCTCCTCGGACTGCATTAAAACCCCTCGGCGGCCGAATCTCTCATTTAAACGTGAAGAGCCATGAATGTGTCAGAATCACTCGCCTCATAAAAGCTCTTTTACTTCAGCCTTTCTTTATCGCTCCAACACATGATATACAGCGGCCTTTCGGACGCTTTTGGGCACTTTTAAAACAATCACAAATTGTTCACAGAAATAATGTCATCTACATACTTCACGGATGAAGTTGTCTGGGTTTCGTCTCGCTTTAAATATGACGTGACGTGACCGTTTTCACTCTCTAAACGAGACGTCAACACAGTTTTCAATGTGTTTATGGTCTGATTCGGATGTCAACATGTGGAATTGGTGGAAGTAAAATCTAAGCACACCTCGTCTGAGGAAGTGGAAACCATTTAAAATCTAATTGGATGCATTTTTCATTCAGGACTTCATTTTCAAACATGCAGATCTGTATTAATAAAGTGTTGAGATGAATTAATCTAATGCAATTTCCAGGTGTGTGGAAGCAAAATCTGAAAGCAGTTAGTCAATAAATTATTAAAACTGCTCTCAGATGCCACAACATGGTATATCTGATAAGAAAACAAGTATTTACTATAAACTGTTTAATATTTGATATAAAAATATAAATATAAAATGTAAAAAACTGACCTTTTCATTTTTAAGTTTAGTACAGAACAAAAAGTGTATTTACTATCACTGCTTAATTGTTCTTACTAAGTCTTGTTTTCAGCCAAAATATCTAAAAATGCTTAAATCGAGAAGGATTTCCCAGACGTGTAAAAATTATTGTCGTGTAAAAACAAGTCAAAACTAGGTGCATTTTTGCTTCAAACAAGCAAAATAATCTGCCAATGGGGTAAAAATAATAATCTTGTTTTCTGTTTGAAATAAGATTTTTTTGCTTACCCCATTGGCAGATTATTTTGCTTGTTCTAAGCAAAAACTCACATAATTTTGACTTGTTTTTTCTGAAAACCAAAAAACATTTTTTACTTGTCCAGACATTCCTTTGGCTGGAAACAAAACAAAAAAATCAAAGTACGAAAAGCATTTTTTGCAGTGTGTATAATGCTTCCTGGTTTGATTTTGATAGTTCATATGGTGATGTGCACCAGAAATAAATATGATTGATAATCTGTTTCATTCATCTGTTCTGCAGACACAGCGCTGCAAGAGCAGGAAGCATTTGTCAGGTTCGAGTCTTTGTCCTTCCTGAGTCTTTCCAAACACACAGTTAATAAAGCAGTAACAGGGCAACAGATCCGCACTCGCTCAAACATCTCATTTCCCAGTGTTCACTGCAGCTTTATTGACTGTGTCTCTCTTTCTGTCCGTCTGAAGGGCGTTTCAGTGTTTAGTTCGGAGTAAATAAACTGCCCTGTGAATTCACCCTCGCTTTCATCCTCACAAACTCCACTGAAAATCTGAACATCTAGCTCAAATGTTAAAAATGAAGAACATTTTCATGTAGCATCATAATCAGAATCAGTGTTGAGGGTAACGCATTACAAGTAACGCAAGTTACGTAATAATATTACTTTTTCCAAGTAACTAGTAAAGTAATGCATTACTTTTTAATTGACAAGAAAATATCTGAGTTACTTTTTCAAATAAGTAACGCCAGTTACTTTTCTCCTCATTTATTGACTAAAAGCTCTCCTGTCCCCATGTTGAGAGAAATTGTGAGTAAGATGTTACTTTAGTTCTAGAATACTGTAAATGTGAACATGCATTAATTCATCTCACTCACTAAAAAAACAGTATTCCTCTAAATGAATAAAAACAGTAAAATTAAACGCAAACCTGCAATAATTAAATGTTCAATAATACACATATCCTTTATGTATTTAATCCCATTTTATTAACCGATGTCTTTGCTGCCAACCTTTGATGATCCACTCAAGATAATCTAACATTTATTTTCCTTTTTTATTGCTGAAGAGTTGACATTTCTTCTGCGGTCTACTGTACAGACGTCAATTTACTTTTCTCTAAGCCTGAGGCTTTTGCTGTAAAAAGGCTTTTACATTTGACAAAAATAGAACTTTTTATATTAAAAACAAGCAAGCAAGCCCTGCCCAGATTTAAAAAGTAACGCAAAAGTAACGTAACACATTACTTTCTATAAAAAGTAACTAAGTAACGTAATTAGTTACTTTTTTAGGGAGTAACTCAATATTGTAATGCATTACTTTTAAAAGTAACTTTCCGCAACTCTGGATATGATCTACACCAGGATTATCATAGTAAACTAAAACCATAAAAAAACCCTTGTTACATAAACTTAAATCTATTTTATTTTAGCTAGATGCCAAAGCAAATAAAAAAGTCCCCACAAGAGCAAGGATTTTGGATATTTCCATTTTTGTGTGGATATTTTGTCCCTGTAATGTAGGGTATACCTGAAACACAGACTCACAAACACGCAGCAGGTCAGTAGTTATGTGGCTCATAAGCGGCTTACACGGCTCCATATGTTTGTACGAGACAGAGTTTGTGAGCTTACAGCCGAATTAAGATGCAGCACACGCTTGAATGACTTACAGAGCGAGAAACGGAACAGATGGAGCACATTTCCCGCAGTCAGACGCTCTTATCCAGCTAATGCTGCTGGGTCTGAGGAGAGACTCCAGCGCTGATCTTTAGTGTCAGTTATTGCATGATTCAAGCCACTGTTGATGCAGAATCATATTGGTTTGAATAAGTCAATTCACTATGAAGTATTCACTCAGATCCATTGGAACTCATTCAGTGAAATGAACCATTTAAATTGATTCACAGAAATGAGCCTGTTTTTTTATTTTATTTCAAGTAATGATTTTGACCAATGGTTTTAACAATAGGGTTGTTTTGAGCACTGAAAATTACTCTTGGAGCCATATTGAAATTGCAATATCTCTGGAATCGAATCTCATAGGGCATTAACAATGAAGATACCAACAGGAAAGTTTATTAAGAGCCAATATCTAAAAGGGCATTCAAATATCTTTAATACTTCTTGAGTTACAGGCATGCAAACTTTGGAGAAAAGTGCTTGAAAAGTGCTGTTTCGCCATTTTTGAATGGTCACCATTGGCACATAATGCAACCAAGATTGCTAAAGTCAACAGATTTTATTAATAGAGCTACCAACCCCTGTGCAAAAATAACATTATGCTGCTGCCATCTTTCTAAAGTCATTTTTACCCCCCTGTAACTTGACTCTCAGCTGAAAATTGCCATTTTGACTCCTCTACAAAATAGTGGATTACTCAATAAATATTCATCCATGACATTTAATATATTGGCTTTCATCACTATGCATGTCTGTCTTGCTAATAGATATTAGCAAAATCAAAAGTTTTTGACATTTGGTTGATTTGACACAGAATGACCCAATAGCAAGCCTGACTTGAGTGTGTTCTTAAAGTGAAACTTTGTATTTCTTTTTGGATTGTGGGAGGAAACTAACCTTCAGAAGGACACGTGGAGAGACTGAGTGTGAATCATTTATCTGTCACTGCGTCCAGCGAGGAGTTTATCATCATAGATAGCTTCATGAACACTGAATACTGCTTTGTGTTTCTCTCAATAACACACACACACACACACACACACACACACACACACACACACACACACACACACACACACACACACACACACACACACACACACACACACACACACACACACACACACACACACACTTACTGTCCTTCAGTTCATGATCTAATCTGAAGTCAGGCGAGGATAGTGTTGGAAACAAGTGAAACTGACCTGATGTGACCTGATACACGTGTCTATTTGTGTGTGTGTGTGTGTGTGTGTGTGTGTGTGTGTGTGTGTGTGTGTGTGTGTCATTTTTCACCTCAAGATTAGAACTCTATTTTGCATATAGAAAATAAAGCTTCTTACATTCAATTATTTTCATTTATCCTACAGAAATGTTAATTACTCCAATAATTAGTGTGAATATATTTATACGATGGTAGTTTTTGTAATGACTCTCATTATGCTAATTAAGTTGGCTTGAGAAAGACTACATTGCCTTCAAAACATTCAAGCTTTATGCTTTAAAGCTTCTTTAAACTTCAATCTTTTTTGGACTGAAACCCATAACACTTCTACAATTTCTAAAACTTTTTTTAAAACTTCAAAAAATGTTATACTTTCTGATCAGGCTTTTTTAAGCCAACTTAAAGTTTGTCTTGAGGCACCTTTTTTTATCTAGTTTCAATTACAGTTTTATTAATACAGTAATGTTTTTCTGTAAAAGGGGATAAATAATCAAATCTATACTAAATAGAGAGAATTTCAAAAGTTACAAAATAATTGTTTACATCACAGTATTAAGAATTTGCAAGTAGATTTAAGAAATAACCATTAAAATAATTTCACAGTTTAAAAAACATAATTCTACACTGCAAAAAGCAAGTTTTTTAAGTTGTAAATAAAGATTATTATAGTATGTGTACAAGAAAGTATGTTTTTCTGCTTTAGGAATGTCAGATTTAATTCAGTGAGCGAATTGTTTGTGAAATGTACCGGCAATTCCAGAGCATTTCTAACATTCATTTTCAATTAATAAATAACCTTTAGTTTCCTTGAAATAAAGAAGATCTCATTATTTATTTCGATGTTTGTCATGAACCCTGAGCCGCACATGTTCAGCTCGCGAGATTTGCTCATTTTCGGTCTCTTTCGTGTGTTTAATTGGATTCATCAGTTTTCCTGTAACTGCAGTAAATATGACAGAAAGAAATAAACAGAAACAGAGAGAAACTGACGATCAGAGCCAAACATACAGACACAAACACATCTGCTGATGACACACAACTATAGATCTCCACACGGTTCTACCACGCTCTTCATCACATTTGCTGTGTGTGTGTGTGTGTTTGAGAGCTAAAGGTCAGGTTTTGTGCGATTATGGGGAGTCTTGGGTGTGAATTTTGTATTTATCAGTAATGCGTCACACAAACACACATTTATATATTCCACTTACATTCACACATGCAGCTCCATGGCCTTTCTGAAGTGAATTGGTGTTGGGTTCATGGCAGTTCAGCTGGACTGTGGTTCATGTGCAGGTCTCCTCCAAACACTCACCCAAGGTGCTGCTTGTAAACAGGTAATGATGTCACTTCCTGTACTCAGAGAGGAAGTGCCTGGATCTGGTCCAGCAGAATCCTGGAGAACAGGAGCAGATCCTGAAACAATGCAGCTCTGATTTCACTCACAAACACTGAGGAAAACAGCTTTTATAAAATATGCAAATGTTTTCAAAACTTTAGCACTATATTCAAATATTAATACAGTTATACATACACTCTTGAAAATAAAGGTGCTTTAAAAGGTTCTTCCCAGCAATGCCATTCAGTCAAAGGTTCTTTAAGAAAACATATTTTGTTTATCTTTTTATAATCTGAAGAACCTTCTTTTGCCACAAGGAGCCTTTTGTGAAACAGAAGGTTCTTCAGATGTTGAAGGTTCTTTATGGAACCATTTAGACAAAAAAGGTTCTTCTATGGCATCGTGAAGCACCTTTATTTTTCAGAGTGTATGTTCCATAAACAAAACAATATTCCAATGTTCCAAAACAATAAACAATAAAATTCTCTAACGTTCACATAAGTAAGAAAAACCTTTTTAAAATGTTTTAAAACTGAGAAAGTAACCAGAAGAAACATTTTCATAACTTATTGGAAACTTTCTCGCAACATATTTTTTGCTTGCTGGGTAAACTTTGCGTTCATAAAACTCATTTTGCATTCAGAAAGTGAATTTCTTACTAAAACGTTTAAATGTGCAAAAGCTGCGCTGCAGTAGAAAAGCAGCAGAAACTTTTAGTTTTTGTCTAAATGGTTCCATAAAGAACCTTTAACATCTGAAGAGCCTTTTTGTGGCGAAACAAGGTTCTTCAGATTATAAAAAGGTAGAAAAAGAGATGGTTCTTTAAAGAACCTTTGACTGAACGGTTCTTTGTGAAACCAAAAATGGTTCTTCAATGGCATCGCTGTCAAGAACCTTTTAAAGCACCTTTATTTTTCAGAGTGTAGTTGAGTAATAGTTACTAATGGTTCAAATAATGTTTGCAAAACAATAAAATTGAACACTCCCTTAATTTTGCTTTTCTCTAACGTTCACATAACCAAGAAAAAACCTTATTAAAATGTTTTAAAACTGAGACAGTAACCAAAAGTACATAATCCACAGAAACATATTCATAACTGATTGGAAACATTCTCGCAACATATTTTTTGCTGGCTGGGTAGACTTTGAGTTTATAAATCTCATTTTGCATTCAGAAAGTGAATTTCTTACTAAAACGTTTAAATGTGCAAGAGCTGCGCTGCATTTAGATGACTCACTTAAAAATACAAATGAAGTTGTTTGTCATGCAACAGTTGAAGAGAGATTTTGTTGTGCTATGATGAGCAGATCTGAACTGATCACATTAACTGGATCAGACGTCTGATTAGCGATTAATAACGGAGTCCTGTCACGTTCACATTCAGGCTGACGTGTGTTGTGTGTGAGTCAGCGGCGGCGTCACTCTGCTGATTCTTCCAAACACACTCGATCAATGTGAGTAATCAATTAGGAGTTTTGACCACTGCATCTCAGTGGTTTTTCCATCGTCTTGAGAATGAGTGTGACATTTATAAGAATGCATGACTGCATGGAAATGTTCTTCATTCTTTCTTGAACCAAAAATAGCTGCATTTAGTTGCACATCGTCATTCATTAAAGCATCTGAAGTTTCTGAACGCTGAATAGGCTTTTATATGCAAATAAGGGCGATTATGCTAATGAGCTTTTTAGTTACATTTTACCAATCAAAAGTTGTTTGTTAGTAATATTTAATAGACCTGCTTACATGAACTAACATAAAATGTGACCCTGGACCACAAAACCAGTCTTAAGTCGCTGGGGTATATTTGTAGCAATAGCCAAAAATACATTGTATGGGTCAAACATTTTTATTTTTATTTTATGCCAAAATCATTAAGAAATTAAGTAAAGTTCATGTTCCATGAAGATTTTTTGTAAAATTCCTACTGTAAACATATCAAAATGTAATTTTTGATTTGTAATATGCATTGTTAAGAACCTAATTTGGACAACTTTAAAGGCGATTTTCTCAGTCTTTTTGACTTTTTTGCATCCTTAGATTTCTGATTTCAAATAGATGTATCTCAGTCAAATATTGCCCTATCCTAACAAACCATACATCAATAGAAAGCTTATTTATTGAGCTTTCATATGATGTATAAATCTCAGTTTTGTCAAATTTAACCTTATGACTGGTTTTGTGGTCCAGGGTCACAAATATACTCCTAGAGTGTTTATTAGTCTCAGTTAATGTTAAACATTTTATATTTCAACATTTACTAACACTTATGTTCCTCTTTTGTAAGTCACTTTAGATAAAAGTTTCTATTACATGCATAAATGTAATTGTACATGCATGCGATAATTTAATGTTAACAGATACAACTTCCGATTTGAATGGTTAATGCACTTACATGAGCAAACATTAATAGATATTATGATAAAGAAATATCTAAGAAATGTATTTGTCATTAATAATTGAGTTAATGTGAGCTAATGCATTAAATACATTTATTCAGCGTTTTTTATTTATTCAGTAAAGTTTTTTTTACATATTTAAAACTAAGTGAAAAACTAGTCAAACATGCAGTTTAGTCATTTTAAATGCAGTGTGCAAAGTTTTTTCATTTTTATAAAGTGCATTATAAAAATTAAATATACTATAAAAACATCTATATAATATATATATTTTTATAGGATATACATTTTTTATAATGTATATTTTTTAGTAAATAGTGTTCTGGGAGGGTTACAGTATTTAAAAAAGCATCTACTAGGTGCATAAATGTAATTTGTACATGTGATAATTTAATGTTAACAGATACAACTTATGAATAATACATTTATTCAGTGTTTTTCCAAGTAAATGTCAAAGTGTTTTACATATTAGCTAGAAAACTAAGTCAAAAACTGGTTAAACATGCAGTTAAGTCATTTTAAATACAGTGTGCAAAGTTGTTTCATTTACAACAGGCAATATAAATTATAATAAATAAGCAAATAAATACATTACATATATATTTTTGTTTGTTTGTTTGTTTTGTTTTTTTGCTTAGTTTTTTTAATAGTATATTTAATTTGTAGAATGTATATTGTTTAGTAAAAAAGTTTTCTGGTAGTGTTACAGTATTTATAAAAAGCATCTACTAGATGCATAAATGTAATTGTACATGTGATAATTTAATGTTAACAGATAAAACT
>NC_133376.1:40732290-40784717 GCF_049309525.1 Garra rufa | reverse complement strand
ATCACATCCAAAATAAAAGTTCATGTTTACATACTAAATGTGTGTTTTCTGTGTTTATTTATTATGTATATATAAATACACACACATACATGTATTTTCAAGAATTAGTTTTAGATTTATATAGAAAATATTTATAATTCTATATATAGTCTAAATTAAATAGAAGTATAACTATTCATTCATATAAATATTTGTTTAAATCTATACATGTATGTGTGTGCATTTATATATACAGTACATAATAAATATACACAGTAAACACACATTTAGTGTGTAAACATAAACTTTTATTTCAGGTGTGATTAATCGTGATTAATCATTTGACAGCCCTAATATATATATATATATATATATATATATATATATATATATATATATATAATTTTTTTGAACTTTTATTCAGCAAGGATGTGTTAAATTAATAAAAAGTGATAGCATACATTTAAATTGTTACATTTTGAATAAATTCTGTTTTTTTACTTGTTATTCATCAAAGAATATATATTATTATTAATCTTTTTTATTAAAAAATATTATTGCTAGATGGTTGGGATTGTGGGTCTAAGATTATTCACAATTTTACAAACATTTAGAAAATATATATTAGTTAAATATGTTATATAAGTTAAAATATTGTATATTAAAACATATTTATATTAAAAATATTAAATGCTACAATATAATAAATAAAATATGTTATGTACATATTTCTTCATTGATATGTGGTAATATGTTTTTTTTAAATATTCAAATTATTGGTAGATGGTTGGCAGATCTCACTTCAAAATTATGTGTAGTTCTTTAAACGAGAATTTTAAAGCATTTAAACAATTTTGAAATCACACTAAATTCTACACTGCAAACATTATTTTCTTAGTATTTTTTGTCTTGTTTTCTAGTATAAATATCTAAACATTTTTTAAACAAGATACTTGAGAAGTAAAATGACAGATAAAAATATCAAAATTTTGTTTCTGCAAAAAAAAAAAAAAAAAAAAAACATCTGCCAGTGAGGTCAGAAAAATAATTTTAATTCAAATGGAAAACAATATTGTTTTTCTGATCCCACTGAGAGATATTTGTTCTTGTAAATATTACTTAACCTCAGAGCTTACGGTCAGTCTGTCTTAAAGAATTAATGTTACCAATGAAAATTGTTGGGCTTTCTTGTCTTCTGTCTGATATCGTTGTCTCGTTTCTCAGGATTCTTGATGTCCAACCAAATCGTCTGTCTGTTGGGGGCGTTCGGTCGATTGAGGCCCTCCTGCATCGTCGAGGTCAGGTGGCCACGCATGACTTTGTCGGGTGCATCATGGAGTTCGCTGTCAATGGACGTCCTCTGGAACCGTCTCAAGCTCTGGCTTCGCACGGCATCCTGGACAGGTCCGTCACCAATCACACAAACACAAAACACGAGCCGTGTCACTGACCGACAGCTCATTCGGCTCTCTGGACATCTGTGAATGCAAAATGAAAGCTGGCTCCAGCTGGCTGAAGTTATTTTTGATAGCTGTTTGAATTTTCTGGAGCAGGTTGAATAGTGTTGATTTTATTTCAGGTGACTGGTGCTTTGAAATGAATGCAGCTCTTTTGCATATATGCTAATGTTGGAGTCATAGACTCTTGTGTTGGTGAGATGTTCCCCGCTGAAGGCTTTTGTGCACGTTTCATCCACAGATGCCCCAGGTTAGAGGGCGCGTGTGTCGCCGAGCCCTGCAGACACGGTGGGACGTGTCTGGACATGTGGTCGTGGCAGCAGTGCCAATGCATGGAAGGTTTCACTGGACCCACCTGTGAGAAATGTGAGTTTTCGCAATTCGGAATGACTAAATCTAATATTTTATTAGCATTTGTTATTCATTAATTGAAATTTTAGGCTGTCTTTTGACTGTTGGAAAGGAAATACACAAAATGTGTATTTAAGTGTTTATTTTATTGCACTTTATCTGTTTGCGTCTGTAGATTTCAATTACGATACATATCTTTAAAGAGTTTTTTCTCCGCTTCAGCAGCACTTACATGCACCAAACTTAACAGTTTTATTCCTATCTATATTCTAAAGGTTTTTACTGAAGGGTTTGTTGATTCATCATTTACATTCATTTATACAAGATATCATTCCTAAATACATGGTGAAAATGCGTTTCTTCAAAGGTCATGAGTTTGTTTTTCCACTTTAGAAGCACTTACAAACACCAAACTTAGCAGTTTTATTACTATCTATATTTCAAAGGTTTTTACTGAAGGGTTTGTTGATTCATCATTTACACTCATTTATACAACATTTTATTCCTAAAAACATGGTGAAACTGCATATCTTTAAAGGTCATGAGTTTGTTTTTCCACATTAGAAGCACTTACAAACACCAAACTTAACAGTTTTATTCCTATCTATATTTCAAAGGTTTTTACAGAAGGGTTTGTTGATTCATCATTTACACTCATTTATACAACATTTTATTCCTAAAAACCTGGTGAGAATGCATATTTTTAAATGCTGTGAGTTTTTTCTCCACTTCAGTAACACTTACAAACATAAAACTTAACAGTTTTATTCCTATACTATTCCTATCACACTTTACTGAGGGGTTTGTTCATACATCATTTACACTGATTTAAAAAAAAAAACCATTTTATTCCTAAAAAACATGGTGAAAATGCGTATCTTTAAAGGTCATGAGTTTGTTTTTCCACTTTAGAATCACTTACAAACACCAAACTTAGCAGTTTTATTCCTACCTGTATTCTGAAGGTTTTTACAGAGGGGTTAGTTCATACAGTATATCATTCACACTGATTTATATAAGTTTTTATTCCTAAAAACCATGATGAAAATGCATATTTTTAAATGCTGTGAGTTTTTTCTCCACTTCAGTAACACTTACAAACATCAAACTTAGCAGTTTTATCCCTAAGTATATTCTAAAGGCTTTTACAGAAGGGTTTGTTGATTCATCATTTACACTCATTTATACAACATTTTATTCCTAAAAACATGGTGAAAATGCATATCTTTAAAGGTCATGAGTTTGTTTCTCCACTTTAAACGCACTTACAAACACCAGACTTAGCAGTTTTATTGCTATCTGTATTCTGAAGGTTTTTACTGAGGGGTTTGTTCATACAGTATATCATTCACACTGATTTATACAACATTTTATTTCTAAAAACATGGTGAAAATGCATATTTTGAAAATTCTGTGGCTTTGTTTTCAATTTCAGCAGCACTTACATGCACCAAACTTAGCAGTTTTATTCCTATCTATATTCTGAAGGTTTTTACTGAGGGGGTTGCTCATATATCATTCACACTGATTTATAGAATAATTTATTCCTAAAAACATGGTTAAAATGCATTTCTTAAAAGGGCATTAGTTTGTTTCTCCATGTTAGCAACACTTAAAAACACCAAACTTAGCAGTTTTATTCCTATGTATATTCTGATGTTTTTTACTGAGGGGTTTGTTGATATATGACTCACACTAATTTATACAACATTTTATTCCTGAAAACATGGTTAAAATGCATTTCTTTAAAGGTCATGAGTTTGTTTCTCCACGTAACACTTACAGATGTTACTTACAAAAAGGGCTTTGCTCATATGTCATTCACACTGATTTACACTTACAAATGTCAAACTTAGCAGTTTTATTCCTTTCTAGATTCTGAAGGTCTTTACAGAGGGATTTGTTCATATACTGTGTCATTCATACTGATTTATATAACATTTTATTTCTCAAAACAAGGTAAAAATGTATTTTTTCTGGCTGTTGACAGTATTTTCTGATTTATCAAGTGATTTATCCACATTTCTCTTCTAGAAATGTTTGCAAATGAGCGCATATTTATTTTGGACAACGTCTAGATTTGCATATTTAAATGTAACATTTCAGAAAACTTTTTGTTTTGTTTTTACTGTAAATAAATAACCTGAGAAAATAATTTCTAATTATTCACCTATAATGTCAGTAATACTTTAAAAAGCATAACCTCACCAAAACAGAACTAGTGTGAATATGCACGTAATGTGCGTTTTCCATTTGCCAGAGCAACAAAAGAAGCATGACATGAGAACCAACCAGTCAAAAGCATGCTGTTTGGATTCTGTATGTGCTGGTTTATATAAGTGCATTAAACACCAAATATTTTATGTGAGAGTTAGGAATTGTTGCTTTTTTCTTCATCACATCATGATGTGCAAATAGATCCATGAAGGAATCTAATCTAAAGTCCTTGTGTGCTTCTCTCAGACATCACTGCAGATACGGCTCTATCTCTGGACGGTTCAGGTCGTTTGGACTACGGTTTGAGTCAGACACGCAAGAGAGACGTGTTGTTGGCACGAGCGCTGCAGGACCCCGGCCGACCCGTCCCAGAATACAGCAGCCTGGAGCTGAAGTTCCGCACGCGCAGCGGCTCTGGAACTCTGCTGCACGCACAGGAGAGCTCCAACTACACCACCGTCAGGGTAAGTGCGTTTGTGTGTGGCTCCAGCTCTGGGCTCACGGCCAATCGGCTGAACTCGCTCCCCCTCGCCTCTCCGTCCACTGCAGCTGCTGACGGGACGTCCCGTACGACTAGTGAGGCCGCAGAGAGCTACTACTCAAAAACGCACAAACACAAAGACACAAACACATTCACAGTATCTCAGTGTCGCACATCTCAGATTTGTTCTTTGTTCAAGACGGATTTTCCATTTCCAGATTTTGTAGGCCTGTAAATCATTTTCCTTCTCCACAGCAGTTCTTTTCTGTTGTCCCTTCTTTTTCCATTTCAGTAATGAATCAGTCAGATTTGCACATGTATTACATAGCTCTGTTACAAAATCTAGTGAGCTGCCTACTTAGATGGCATGTCCCAACTTTGGCAGTTCTAATATATTAGTCATTGGAATTACGGAAAGATCAAGTTCCATTAAGATATTTTGTTAATTTTCTACTTTAAATATATCAAAACTTAATTTTTGATTAGTAATATGCATTGCTATACTGTAAAAAGTTTTCACCATTTTCAGCTTAAAAGCTTAAGTTTAGCAGCTGCCTTAAAATTTTAAGTTCACCAACTTAAGTCATTTCAACTCACAAGTTAATCAACTCATTTTATTTTATTTGAGTTAAAATGACTTGTAGTTTTAAGCTGATTTAACTTTAAAAAAAAAATTATTATTATTATTTTTTTTTACAATTTTCTCAATGTCTCTATTTTTTGCACCCTCAGTTTCCAGATTTTCAAATAGCTGTATCGCGGCCAAATATTGTGGAAATCAATAAAAAAAAAAAAAATGGAAAACTTATTTATTCAGCTTTCACATGATGTAAATATTGACCCTTATGGCTGGTTTTGTGGTCCAGGGTTACATATTTGTTTTAAATGAGCTTTTTTATATATTCAGTTTTTATTAGTTACGTTTAAATGCTCATAATGTATGATATGTTGAAAATTGCATTTCTGTGGCACATGAAACCCTGCTTTATATTTGAAATGCTCACATCACATTTATTGATCTTCTCGCTCTTTCTGTCTCAGCTGAAGAACGGTCTGCTGCAGTACGTGTCTGATGCTGGAGTCGCCGGTAAGGTGGAGAGGATTGTGGGAGATGTTGTTTTGTCTGACGGTCAATGGCACACACTCCTGCTTCAGAGAAATGGGTCATCCACCATTCTGCGGATCGATGAGTCCAGCTCCAAAGTCATTCTGCACAATACGCAGGACTTCGGAGGGATTGACGTGCACACGCTGTCTCTCGGAGGAGTCCCGGCCAGACCAACGCAACAGAAAACCAGCCCAGGTCAGTTCCCATCAGTCCACACTCTGTATGACCTCTTATAATAATGGCTATAAGCGTTTGCCCAGACCACAGTGCAAACATCCCGGTGACATTTGCACTGTAGGCTGCTTCCAATAAAATATGTAAATATTTTAAATCAGCAGAAATGACACTGACATAATTGCATGTTAATTATGAACTAAACAATTTTAGCAATGAGGAACATCTGACTCGCTGGCAGCGGATGCGTCATAGTTGGCACGCGCATTCGGATTTTCTGCCCAAATCAAAACTTGGGAGTGTTTTTCTTCTACGAGTGAAAGTGACAGGAGAAAGTTCAGAGAGAGTGTGCGTGTTTGTGTGCTAACTAGGTTAGACAGCGGACTGCCAACAGAAAAGAATGTCTGAACTTTCCTCTGTAGGACCTGCACAGTGCAGCAATCCACAGAGCTGAACAATTGTCCATTAAAAACAGTCGCTTGCAGACACTTCAGTCTAGAGCACTCACAGAGAGAAAAGACACACCGTTTAGCCTGCGATAAGACTGGAATCTTTATTAGAGTCCCAGACAGGCTGAGCGAGATGTGTTCGGTGAAGTCCCATAGGAAAGGGAAAAAATCATTTACAAAAGATGTTTTTTCTGCAAAAAGAACCAGTAATGTTGCTTGTGTCTGTAGTGTCTTTGCTTAGATTTACCAAAGACTCACCGAGTATGTACATAATGTGAGCTGCTATCCACATTACTTCTGTCAGCTATTGACTAACTTTTGCCTGTTTCTCCTGAAAAATAAAACAAAGTTGATGTTTAAATGAAATTTTACTGAGGAACCTCTGAGCAAAAAAGATCACCAGCTGATGTTCATATATGGTCAAATTGAGCAGTTGGGTTGTAACCCACTCTTTACTGGCAAAAATCTAAATATCAAATGAAATTACCTAAACTATTTTAAGGTAAACATGTTTTTGTGCACGTAAGGTCGTGTAATTTCTGGTTTCAAGGGCTGGAAGAGAGAAAACGAGAAATAGAATTGAGCCAGTCTGCATTTCCCTCTAATAAACAGAACCAAATGTTCCGTGTTTGAATGGGGCATAAATTCAATAAACATCGATTTACATTGTTGACGGTTCGTTGTTAAGCAACATGATAGTGCAGGTCTGAATCAGTGACATCAAGATTTTTCCCAGATGGCGTGGTCTTAAAAGGTTGAATTTCTGGCTTGCAGGATACTTGTGTTGAAGAGAAGAGTCTGTTTCCTTTCCTCCTAATGTAAAAGCGACGATTTGTTGATGTGTATCCCAGGGGGAGAATTTTGCTCTACGTTGGCTGATGCTATAGCAATCAGAAACCCAAACAAAATGTCTCCCTGTGTAGCGTTAAACTAAGCAATGTCCATTTCTTCAAGTCAGTCTCATTTCTGCATCATGTTGGGGAAGCTCTAGTCCCTCACTTGTTAAGTTAAAAATATGCCCTGACTGACATAAAAACAAACTGTAACTGATCACTTTTTTTCTGCCGTTTAGAAGCATGTACATCTAAAACAGTACTCTGGGATAATTTCAGCTAATGTTCCTCTCTCTGTTTCTAGGTTTTGATGGGTGTTATGCCTATGTGAAATATAACGGAGAGATGCTCCCCTTCAGTGGCGATCACAGGACTGTCTCCATCTCCAAGACAGATCCTTCTGTGAAGATTGGCTGTCGTGGCCCAAATCTATGTGAGAGCAGCCCATGCTGGGACGGGCTCATGTGTGTCAACCAGTGGTACACCTACCAATGTGTTCCACCGGGCGACTGCGCCTCAAACCCCTGCCAGCACGGTGGCAGTTGCGTGCCTGGCATTCGTGGAGGCTTCACCTGCGCATGCGAGGAGTTCTACACGGGCAGAGTCTGCGAGAGCCTAGTGGCCTGTTTGGGAGTCCGGTGTCCACAGGGTACAGAGTGTAAGCTGGGAGCCAACGGAGGGTTCACCTGTAGTCCGAGCGCCACCACCGAGGAGATGGTTCTGCCCATCTGGGCGGTTCCTGCAATTGTAGGCAGCTGCGCAACTGTCCTGGCATTGGTGGTTTTGAGTCTCATACTGTGCAACCACTGCAAGGGCCGCAAGAAAACCAAAGTGCCAAAGGATGAGAAGAAAGCAAAGGAGAAGAAGAAGAAAAAGAAAAAGAAAGGCAGCGAGAATGTGGCGTTCGATGATCCGGATAACATCCCACCCTACGGAGACGACATGACGGTCCGGAAACAGCCAGAGGGAAACCCCAAACCTGACATCATAGAGCGGGAGAACCCCTACTTGATATACGACGAAACTGACATTCCACACAACAACGAAACCATTCCCAGCGCCCCCTGTGCTCCGTGTGCAGGACCAGAGGCTGATATGGAACACTACGACATTGACAACGCTAGCAGCATTGCTCCGTCAGACGCCGACATCATCCAGCACTACAAACACTTCCGTAGCCACACTCCCAAGTTCTCCATTCAGCGCCACAGTCCACTGGGATTTGCCCGCCAGTCCCCTCTTCCACTAGGTGCCACCAGCTACACCTACCAGCCGACCTACACCCAGGGGCTTCGCTCCACCCCGCTCAGCCATTCAGCTTGCCCCACACCCAATCCCCTGTCACGCCACAGCCCGGCACCCTTCACCAAGCCATCCTCCTTCTACCGCAACACTCCCACCCGTGAACTCAACTTGGCACGGCGTGAGGGCAGCCCTCTCGATCTTCATGGCGACGTGTGCCAGCCTGGCATGTTCAACTACGCCACCCGATTGGGCAGGCGCAGCAAGAGCCCTCAGACCATGGCGGGCCACGGCTCTCGGCCGGGGAGCCGTCTCAAGCAGCCAATCGAGCAGATCCCGTTGGAGAGCGGCCCACCTGTGGGGTTGTCTATAGAGGAGGTGGAACGCCTCAACACACCTCGTCCCAGAAATCCCAGCATCTGCAGTGCCGATCACGGCCGCTCTTCGTCTGAGGAAGACTGCCGTCGACCGCTCTCACGTGTGCGGAATCCCGCAGATGGCATCCCGGCTCCGGAATCCTCCTCCGAGAGCGACTCCCACGACTCCTTCACCTGCTCGGAGATGGAGTACGACCGCGAGAAAGCCGTCTCCTACAGTTCTCGCATGCCCAAGCTCTCGCAGGTCAACGAATCGGATGCCGACGACGAGGACCACGGAGGGAGGCTGCGACAAAGGAGATACTCCAGCCGACGTGCCGAGGGTGGGCCGGCCAGCGGCCACAACACCCTATCGGAGTATCAGCACCACACTTTACCCCACAAACTGGGCCAAGGGTCCAATAACTTCAACTGGGACAACCTACTGAACTGGGGTCCGGGGTTCACCCACTATGTGGATGTTTTTAAAGACTTAGCACTGCTACCTGAGAACTCTGCTGCTAAAGACATCGAAATGAAGAGCGGCGACGGCTCCATCACAATTCTGAATGAGGGCGAAGCTGAGCAGTATGTATGAGAAGCACTGAGTCCTCATCTCTTTGCCCTCTAAGACTGGAGTCAGGAGCCGTGGCGAAACATATGAAATACTGATTTGTGATATTTGATTAAGACGAACTTAAATGCAGCAAGGCAGAGCACTGATTTAAAAGACGAGCACCCAACACCCTTCACAAAGTGCAATACAGAAACACACTAGGGGTTGCACTGACCATTAGTCGATGTGTTGGGTTGACTAGTCATGGATTATGCAATGGTGCATCCCAGTGACTACATCTTTGTACAGTCTTGGCCAATTATATTTGTAATTTAGTGAACCCAGAGCACTTGCCAGTTGAACCCCACTGGTGCCGTCTAATGACTAAGGTTTTCTGAGCAGTGCATTTACCAGCAGCAGAAGACCGCTGATGATGGATGCCGTATTATGAGTCAGTTATGTTAAGATAAACAGTGATCCACTGACTAGTAAACGAATAGTCGTGCAACCCCTTCCTACAAACACACCAACCACATCTGTCTGGAAGAGGTGCGGCGCTACCACAAACACACATATGAAATGAATCAGTTCTGGTCCATCTCTGACTGAGATCAGAGTGCTCAAATAAAGTTGGTCATAATGAAGGGTCGTGATGACCCTCCAGCGCTGCAGCCCAGGAGTCTGAGCTCCGTCCATTTGGCTGATTTTCCTGTGTGTTAGTGCCTCGACCTCTAGGAAGCACATCCATGAGCTCGGTGTGAAGAGCATTTGGCCCCGGTTCTGCACGCTCCAGCCAAAATAGAAAGAAAAGCTCTGGAACAGTCCGCCAAGAACGGGTGTTTCTCATCCTGAATAACTGGCTGCCGTCTAAAACAACAAAACCTCCAGATATGAGATTAATCAGGCCTCTGCCTTCTGGATATTTGAGGATTTACATTTGGGAGCACGGACACTATGACTTTGAACGGTTGTTTGTATTGGTGTATCGCAGGTTTCGTACAAACACGTTTGACCCGTCTAACGCAATGCCCACCTGCTATGAAACTATGAACTTGTGTACATTTTGTATTCATGTGGAAGCTCTTGGAAGTCAATGTTCTCTGTCGTTACACGTTTTTGTTGTTGTTGTTTTATTTTGTTCAATGTTTTTAAAATGTACTGTTTCTACTTTTTTACTGTTTATTAACTTAAAGGTTCATCAGCGTTTTTATGGATATTTTTCATATGCTGGAAATGAGGTTCTTACTTTCAGCGGAAGTAAGATTGAACTTCTTATTTTTTACATTTGTTACTTATGTAACATCAGTATTTTCCACTATTTTGATAAAACTATAACATAATGTCTGATTTATACGTGTAAAAGCCAATAACAGAATAAAAAAAAAATATTTATTTAAAGAAAGTTCATTTTGGTTTTGATGTGATGAGAATAAACTGACTGAAAGCTGGTTATCAAGGGGATGTTTTAGAAAGCTTCAATGCATTTAACCAAAAAAAGGATATGAATAGAATAAAACATTTGAGCTCTGAGACCTGATGCAGGACAGAAAAGCCCAGTGTGACTTACTGTAGTAATATTTAATTAAAAGGTGACACATAAGAGTTTTATTAACGGACACTTTAAATTGTGGAGGGGAGGTTCAAAAGTCTGGGTGACAAATTTCCCCAGAATTCTGGCAAATGTAGCTTACCACTTATAAGTTAGGATATGTGTAATTAAAAGAGACACATTTAAAGCTAATTATAATGATTTATGACGATATTTGAAGAATCAGCCAGAATGAGCCGAAGATCCGCGTTGTCGAACCCTTCATGAGCCACAGAGCTCCTGAGGGATTTTGCTCTCTACTGTTGTTTACAAAAGCAACACACAGCTGATTTTGCACAAACTTACAGGAAACGACTGTGAATAAACAATCACACATTCCATAAACCAGCGTGTCACCAAAGCTGTAGAGACGCCAACGCTGCGGTTTCGGGCTACTTTAAATCTGTTGCTGCGAGTGGATTTTTTCCTGTGGTTTTAAAGTTTTCACAATCACAAATTTGATCACATTTATATTATCTACATAGATATGATTTTCAAATGTAATTAGTATTTAAATCAGTTTCTATGCCAAATACCTTTTTACTTAATGAAAGGTTTAAGTTTTAATGTTTGTGCAACATGAAAAATTAAAAATGCACCATTTAAAGCCACTTTATAAATCAAACTAGTTCACAGATTAAAACAATTTAAAATCCCTCCTCTGTAAGAACGCGTCATGAAAACATGTTGCACATTAACTGTGGGAACGCAGTAAAAACTTCCCGTCAGAAGCAGCCTGATGGAGTTTAATAAGCCAAAAGGTAAATTCAGTTTGATGTTTTTATAAGAGAACATCTTTCAGGACGGTTTCAGAAAGTTATCTGACACTGTTTGTGCACACCCTTGATTCTCTCTGGAATTTTGTGAAGTCTCTGTCTGATTCCCACAATCTGCCTAACAATCTCATTCCAAACTCGTCATGTCCAGCTCTGTCCATATGTGTGAGGACGTTTCTGAGGACTTTTTTCGTCCGTGTGCCATCTGTCAAACATGTGGCATGTAATCAAAGCAATTCTAGAGGAGTCCAAATCTCCATTGGCCAAGGAGACTAATACCGAGTTCAGTCAAAAACTTTATCAGACCGCGTTTTCCTGCCGTTATTTACCAAAAACAATCATTACAGAGTTGAATTAAGTTTCAATCTGGTTTATTTTGTAAACGTCTTTTGAGTTCATCAGTGAAGGTGAATCAGTGGTTTATTAACCAGCACAGACTAAATATTGTCCAGACGTGTGTGATTTCAGTGTTGACTCAGGCTGTTCTCCAGTGTTCACATGAATTAAAGCTCCTTTAGAGACATTGAAATAATGAACACTAACAGACCACCTAAAAGCTTAATCAGTAAAACATCATCAACTTTGACCACCAAAACATTACATACTCTCATCAGTTGATATTGTGTTTGAATGACATGATCAGAAGTGTTGTTTTCTGTATATTATACATACTGATGGCCACAACTTATGACATTTAAAGAGCTATGAAGACAACTGAATGTCACTCATTCAAAATGACATTCACACTTTGAAGTAAAAAAAACTGTCATATGAGTGTTTAAATGACAGATTCAATTATTAGCAACTAAAGACTTGAATTTCCATCTGTTCCTCACTTTAAGCACATATGACATAAGTCAGGAGCATGTGAACTGATTAAATGTAGCACTAAATTCAGTGTAGATGGCTTTAAACAAAAGCATCTGCAGCATAAATATAAAGACTTGTCTGCTTATTTTTCTCACTCAAACATCAGTTTTATGAAAGAAGACAAAAAGTTGAAAATGAACTTAAGAAACAGTTCTGAAGGGTCACATTAGACTCAAACAAAAAGACAAAAGTGGTGAAACTATATTAACACAACAAAGAAAAGACTGTGAGCTGTGAGAAACAATTCCTTTAAAACTCTGTTGCTTCTCACAGAACACTGAGCTTTATACTCAACAACAGCTGCTCACCGTCAGCTGATTGGAGCACAGGTGGAGAGGGGCGGAGCTAATTATCACTACACACAGCTGATTGGAGCACAGGTGGAAAGGGGCGGAGCTAATTATCACTACACACAGCTGATTGGAGCACAGTAAGTCAGGGGTGGGGCAAATACTGATAGCCTCTTCTTCTACACCAATCAAATGATCTAGAAATTATGTAATTATTATATAATATACACTGCAAAAACTGCTTTTCTTACTTAGATTTTTTGTCTTGTTTCCAGCCAAAATATTAAAAAAATCTTAAATCAAGAAGGATTTTCTAGACGAGTGAAAATAATTGTCTTGTTTTCAGAAAAAACAAGTCAAAATGAAGTGAGTTGTTGCTTAGAACAAGCGAAATCTGCCAATGGGGTAAGAAAAATAATCTTATTTCAAACAGAAAACAAAATTATTTTTCTTACTGCATTGGGAGATTATTTTGCTTGTTTCAAGCAAAAACGCACTTAATTTTGACTTGTTTTTTTCTGAAAATAAGACAAAATTTTTTACTCGTCTAAAAAAATCTTTTTGATTTAAGAATTTGTAGATATTTTTACTGGAAACAAGACAAAAAATCTAAGTAAGAAAAGCAGTTTTTTTGCAGTGTATAATTAAGTCACACATACAGACCAAAGTATGCTGATAAAAATAATGGCCGGTAATATTTATGGTTGCCTCATATAATAGAAATACTAATAAAATGAGTTAATAATCAAATAAGACGTTGACGTCAAACACATCTAACTAGTTAGGGCAAGCGTGTAGAATTTAGGAGGGATGCCAGGACATGTGTCTCTACCAATATCCAGCGACTACTAAATTGTCCCTAGCAATCATTTTGATATTTAAATAATTAAATATATGTGTAACCACTGTCATTGTTTATTCAGCCACATTAGGTCTTTTGATATTACCTGAGAAGTTTAAGTAAATACGCTAGAAAATGGCACACTTTCAAGGATGCACATTTAATACATGTATGAAGAAAGAACATATTAGGTAGCCAAAATGTTTCAAACATACTAGCACAGTTCAGTTAAGTGATAAATATTTTATACTTTTTAACTTTGTTAAACTGTTTTGCTCACCTGAATGTGTTCATAGATTTGTGTTGAATGTTATCTTTGGAATGGAAAAAAATATGTATTTTATTTGTAAATATCATACTGTTTTCGATTGTTTCAGTTAATGCCATAAAACTAGCGAGCTAAGCTCATATAGTAGGCTTACTGACAGTGCCGTGTAAATATGGCTGGAGATGCAAAAAGATAAACAGACCAACCGAATCAACTGAGTAAATCATTTACACTGGAACTGCTCCGGTTGATTTAAATTCATGACTTGGGTCATTCAGTTCAAACGATTCACTAGCAAACCAACACAGATCAAAAGAGCTGTTCGTGCACATACTGACGGGTGACACAGAACTTTTTGAAAACTTTTTTGAATCAGTTAAACCATTGCATCGTAAAATGATTCACTGTTTTGAAGCAATCCAATCGAATCAATTTGGTTCAGATCAGGACTTTAAAGTGTGTATCGCGAATCATTTGCTTTAGATCGGAACTAAACAAATCATTTGGTTCAGATCGGGACTTTAGAGTGTGTATAGCGAATCATTTGCTTTAGATCGGAACTAAACAAATCATTTGGTTCAGATCGGGACTTTAGAGTGTGTATAGCGAATCATTTGCTTTAGATCGGAACTAAACAAATCATTTGGTTCAGATCGGGACTTTAGAGTGTGTATAGCGAATCATTTGCTTTAGATCGGAACTAAACAAATCATTTGGTTCAGATCAGGACTTTAAAGTGTGTATTGCGAATCATTTGCTTTAGATCGGAACTAAACAAATCATTTGGTTCAGATCGGGACTTTAGAGTGTGTATAGCGATTCGCAAATCATTTGCTTTAGATCGGAACTTTGCAAATCGTTTGGTTCAGATTGGAAATTTGGAGTATCATGAATCATTTGATTTAGATCAGAAGTAAACAAATTATTTGGTTCAGATCGGAACTTTAAAACGTATCGCAAATCATTTGATTTAGATCGGAACTAAGCGAATCATTTGATTTAGATTGGAACTAATTATTTGGTTCAGATCGGGACTTTAAAGTGCGTATCACGAATCATTTGATTTAGATCGGAACTAATCATTTAGTTCAAATCGGGACTAAGCGAATCATTTGGTTCAGATCGGGACTTTAAAGTGTGTATAGCGATTCACAAATCATTTGAATTAGATTAGAATTTCGCGAATCAATTGATTTAGATCAGAACTATGCAAATCATTTGGTTCAGATTTGGACTTTAGAGCACGTATATCGACTCGCAAATCATTTGATTTAGATTGGAACTTCGCAACTCATTTTGTTCAGGTCGGAAGTTTGGAGTATCACGAATCATTTGATTTAGATCGGAAGTAAACAAATTATTTGGTTCAGATCGGAACTTTAAAACGTATCGCAAATCATTTGATTTAGATCGGAACTAAGCGAATCATTTGATTTAGATTGGAACTAATTATTTGGTTCAGATCGGGACTTTAAAGTGCGTATCACGAATCATTTGATTTAGATTGGAACTAATTATTTGGTTCAGATCGGGACTTTAAAGTGCGTATCACGAATCATTTGATTTAGATCGGAACTAATCATTTAGTTCAAATCGGGACTAAGCGAATCATTTGGTTCAGATCGGGACTTTAAAGTGTGTATAGCGATTCACAAATCATTTGAATTAGATTAGAATTTCGCGAATCAATTGATTTAGATCAGAACTATGCAAATCATTTGGTTCAGATTTGGACTTTAGAGCACGTATATCGACTCGCAAATCATTTGATTTAGATTGGAACTTCGCAACTCATTTTGTTCAGGTCGGAAGTTTGGAGTATCACGAATCATTTGATTTAGATCGGAAGTAAACAAATTATTTGGTTCAGATCGGAACTTTAAAACGTATTGCAAATCATTTGATTTAGTTTGGAACTTCGCGAATCATTTTGTTCAGGCTGGAAGTTTGGAGTATCGCAAATCATTTGATTTAGATCGGAACTTCGGAGCGTGTTTGCAAATCATTTCATTCAGATCGCAACAGAGCGGGAATCTTTTGATTCAGTCTCAGATCAGAACTTCGGAGGGCGGATCACGAATCATTAGATTTAGATCGGAATTTCGGGGCGGGTTTGTGAATCTTTTGACTCAGATCATGACTTAGAAACACCCGATCACAAACCTTTTTTCCTTATTTCTTTTCGTTAAATAGTACAAAGCATCAAACTATTATGCAATCCCAATGCAACTATCTAGTTCTTTAATGTCACGACCAGTCTAACAAATAAACGCATTCTTTTTTCAAATTATATATATATATATATATATATATATATATATATATTAATGACAAATGAATATTGGAAATGTTATAATAAAAGAATACGTCTCCTTCTTTAACAGCTGAAGTTGGTGTGCTAATAATGCATGATAACAGTAATGTGGTTTTGTGTGCAGGCTCTGAGAACAGGGTCTCCCAAACAGTCGAGCATCAATACCGGCCTTCATGAGCTCATGGCCGCTAAAACAAGCAGAAGAATCCTTGAGCTCCGTCCATCTCGCTCTCTCCAGTCTTTGACACATTTTCGTGCGTATTTAAGCAAAGACAAAAAATCCTGCACGGTCGACATTCCAGCCTGTGAAACGGGAGAATGCGGAGAATACTGGGCTCTTGGCAGCGGCTTTAGACGACATTAATTTCCACAATAACATTCATTGGCTAATTGTGCGTCTGTGCCGGTGAGTGGCGTGTTTAGCCGCGGGCTTTTTCCCATGCTCTCGTCTCTTTTCTCCTCCTCTCGTGCATTCATCTGTCAGCGACGGGCCCTGCCGGACGGCCGGACTCAAAGCTTTGCTCTTCATGCTAATTGTCTCTCAATAGGATCGTCTCCTCCCACTGCCATAAAGCAGCTCACACACACTGGAGTCCAGTGAGATGAGTCGGTTCGGTTCACGCGCTCGGTTCTGGAGTCAAACTGCAGTGAACACAAAGCCAGAAAAATGAGATTGTTCGCACATAAACAATCAGAAAGGTCCCACACATATCAGATATTCAGAGTTACTTTCTGTAACTAATGCAATTTATTAGACGTGTAGCAGAAACAAGCTAAAACATATGAATCTTACTTAAAATAAATATAATAGCATGCTTTTTAATAACTTTAAACTAATTATTTATTTTCCAGTTTTTTTTTTTTTTTCTCAAAGGACAGTTCTGACCTTTTTTTCTCAAAATTTCTCACATGTGAGATAAAAAGTTAACTAATTACCAGTGTTGGGGAAAGTTACTTTTAAAAGTTATGCATTACAATATTGAGTTACTTATTTACTTTTTATGCAAAGTAATGCGCTTTTGCGTTACTTTTTAAATCTGGGCAGTGTTTGCTTGTTTGTTTTTAATATAAAAAGCTCTATTTTTGGCAAATGTAAAAGCCTTTTCACATCAAAAGTTACCCCCAACACTGCTAAATTACCCTTTTATTCTTTTGATTAGTCAGAACTGTGAAATGTAAACTTAAAATTCTGAGACAAAAAGTCAGAATTGTACAATCTAAAGGGGGAAAAAAGTGAAAATTGTAAACTTGTGATTATAAGCCAAAAAATAAGAACGGTGAGATTTAATTTTGAATTCCAAAAAACGTCAGAATTGTGAGATGTAAATTGAGAATTCGAAACAAAAAGTCAGAATAACAAAGTGTGTTAGAATTCTACAAGATGAAAATCAGAACTGTGAGACATAAACTTAGAATTCAAAGACAAAAAAAAAAAAAAAAAACAGAATTGTAGAATCTAAACTTAGAATTTTGAGGGGAAAATGTGAAAATTGTAAACTTATGATTCTAAGACAAAAGATAAGAACTGTGAGATGTAAATTTAGAATTCCAAAACAAAAAGTCAGAATTACAAAATGTGTTAAAATTCTACTAATCTGAACTGTGAGACATAAACTTTAACTTCACAAAAAAATAGAATTGTGAGGTTTTTCTTTTAACATGTTTTAACCCCATGGTGGAAAAAAATACTTCCATATGTTCCTGAAAATAATGTAAATAAAGGAAATACCACACAGTATTTTATTTTAATAATATATGTGTCAGTGTTTAAAAAAATTGAATTGTAGAATCTAAACTTAGAATTTTGAGGGGAAAAAAGTGAAAATTGTAAATTTATTCTAAGATTCTAAGACAAAAGATAAGAACTGTGAGATGTAAATTTAGAATTCCAAAACAAAAAGTTACAATTACAAAATTCTACAAGATGAAAATAAGAACTGTGAGATTTAATTTTGAATTCCAAGAAAGTCAGAATTGTGAGAAGTAAATTGAGAATTTGAAACTAAAAGTCAGAATAACAAAATGTGTAAGAATTCTATTAGATGAGAATCAGAACTGTGAGACATAAACTTAGAATTCTAAAAAAAAAAAAAAAAAAAAAAAAAAAAACAGAATTGTAGAATCTAAATTTTGAGGGGAAAATGTGAAAATTGTAAACTTATGATTCTAAGACAAAAGATAAGAACTGTGAGATGTAAATTTAGAATTCCAAAACAAAAAGTCAGAATTACAAAATGTGTTAAAATTCTACTAATCTGAACTGTGAGACATAAACTTTAACTTCACAAAAAAATAGAATTGTGAGTTTTTTCTTTTAACATGTTTTAACCCCATGGTGGAAAAAAATACTTCCATATGTTCCTGAAAATAATGTAAATAAAGGAAATACCACACATTATTTTATTTTAATAATATGTGTGTCAGTGTTTTAAAAATTTGAATTGTAGAATCTAAACTTAGAATTTTGAGGGGGAAAAAAGTGAAAATTGTAAACTTAAAAGATAAGAAGTGTGAGATGTAATTTTGAATTTCAAAAAAGTCAGAATTGTGAGATGTAAATTGAGAATTTGAAACTAAAAGTCAGAATAACAAAACGTGTTAGAATTCTACAAGATGAAAATCAGAACTGTGAGACATAATTGTGATGTAAACTTAGAATCAAATGTCAGAATTTAAAGAAAACTAAATTAGAATTGTGAGTTTTTTTAAAAACATGTTTTAACCCCATGGTGGAAAAACATACTTCCATATGTTACTGAAAATAATGTTAATAAAGAAAATACCACACATTTTTTGCTTTTAATAATTTATGTGTCAGTGTTTATAAACTATATCATAGTTGTAGCAGAATAAAAGTCATATATAGAGTAAGTTAAACATGTAAAATCCTGAAAGACACATTTTCCGTGTGTGACAGCTTTACTGTGTATATATACACATGTATGATAGTGTGTCATTTGGAAAACAGCCCGTAAAACACGTCTCATTCATTTGCTCTTGACAGCTGTGTGAAGTTAACAGTGTCTCTAACAAACCGTGGCAGTTTGAGTAATAAAAGTCCTTCAGAAGTGAGAGAATCTTCACTTTAATGGGTTAAACGGGTGAAGAACACTCAAGGACTCTTGTAAACTCTGTTAATTGTGTTCGTATATAGAACCCGGGCGGCGGTGGCGGCGGGGCCTCGGCGGGCCCCAGAAATCAGACTCTAGAGAGAAAGACACAGAGCGCTTTTGATCACAGACTCTAGAAGAAAAACACAACCACAATTCAAATGCACCCAATTATTGAGGCATAAATAAAAAGTTTAATTAGCATCAATTGCTTCCATATTGTTGCTATTTCGGTGTCATTTTGGGTTTTAGAAACGCCGGCGTACAAGGATCACAACATTAGCTTGGTGTTTGTTTAAATTATGATGGAAATGCTTCATTTTAGAGTGAAATTGCTGTTTAATTAAAACGGGGTTAAATATTTTCTTTCTCGTTTCCACGTCCACATCTGCTGTTGTTCTTTGGGGGAAGCGTGTGTGAGTTTGAGCTCAAATGAAGTGTATCTCTATCAGCGTACGTGCGTTTCTGATGCCGCTGAAAACATATCGGTCTGAATGCATTTAAAGCTACTGTGCTCAGATGTTTCTCATTGGAGGTTTTTTTCCAGCTAGTTTGACCAAACACATGTCAGTAATGCCTTGTTCTTTGAGGACGGATGATAGACAGAAAAATAGAGCTAAATAATTCTACACTGGATACCTCTTCATGTGTTTGTCTTTTGCAGCATGGCTTTTCTTTCACAGAAACACATCTGAGATGCGGTTCATGTTCTGTGATCTTTCTCTTTTGATTCTACATCCATCCCGACACAAATCTTTATTGCTGTGACAGTCAGTTTACACACGAAAAATACCCCACAATCAAGCAGAAAACACTCTTAAAAGAGGGGATATTCTCACTAAATTCCATAGAAGATCCATTTGGATTCACTAAAGAACCTTTCAGTGAACAGCTCTTAAAGGAATAGTTCACCCAAAAATGGAAATGTGCTCAAATATGCTGTCTTAAATCCAGACACATATTGGTTTAGAGCTGTTTTGGCATGTAAACTATGCTTGACCTGTGCAGATTTTTCTTCAGATTCAGACCAGACACTTTTTTTTTTTTTACTTTTTGTATCGGATTTTAGTTTTAGAAAAACTTAATGATGGATTTGTTTCAGCTTTTGTCTTCTTAAAGGAACACTCCACTTTTTTTTTGGAAATAGGCTCATTCTCCAACTCCCCCCGAGTTAATAAGTTGAGTTTTACCGTTTTGAAATCCATTCAGCCGTTCTCCTGTTCTGGTGATATCACTTTTAGCATAGCTTAGCATAGATCATTGAATCCTATGAGACCAATAGCATCGCGTTCAAAAATGACCAACGAGTTTCCATATTTAAAACTGGACTCTTCTGTAGTTATATCGTGTACTAAGACCGGCGGAAAATGTAAAGATGCGATTTTCTAGGCCTATAAGATTAGGAACTACACTTCCATTCCGGCATAGTTCCTAATCGTATTCCTAATCTAATCTCAAGTTTCAAATAGTTTTCGAAACTCGTTTTAAAAGGTTAAAGTTTGAATATTGAATATTTCAAAGGCAATACAGTCTGTCAGAAATGCTTTTAGCATGATTAGCATGTTACTAGCATGTAGTTAGTATGTTTCTAACATGATGAGCAAGCTGCTAGCATGATTTTAGCATTATAAGCATGTAGTTAGCATGATTAGCATGTAGTTAGCATGATTAGCATGTTACTAGCATGTAGTTAGTATGTTTCTAACATGATGAGCAAGCTGCTAGCATGATTCTAGCTTGATAAGCATGTTACTAGCATGATTAACATCTTACAAACATGTAGTTAGCATGGTTAGCATGTTACTAGCATGTAGTTAGCATGATTAGCATGTTACTAGCATGTAGTTAGCATGATTAGCATGTTACTAGCATGTAGTTAGTATGTTATTAACATGATGAGCAAGCTGCTAGCATGATTCTAGCATGATTAGCATGTTACTAGCATGTAGTTAGTATGTTATTAACATGATGAGCAAGCTGCTAGCATGATTTTATCATTATTAGCATGTTACTAGCATGTAGTTAGTATGTTATTAACATGATGAGCAAGCTGATAGCATGATTCTAGCAAGATTAACATGTTACTAGCATGTAGTTAGTATGTTATTAACATGATGAGCAAGCTGCTAGCATGATTCTAGCATGATTAGCATGTTACTAGCATGTAGTTAGTATGTTATTAACATGATGAGCAAGCTGCTAGCATGATTCTAGCATGATTAGCATGTTACTAGCATGTAGCTAGTATGTTATTAACATGATGAGCAAGCTGCTAGCATGATTCTAGCAAAATTAACATCTTACTAGCATGTAGTTAACATGATTAGCATGTTACTAGCATGTAGTTAGCATGACTAGCATGTTACTAGCATGTAGTTAGCATGATTAGCATGTTACTAGCATTTAGTTAGCATGATTAGCATGTTACTAGCATGTAGTTAACATGATTAGCATGTTACTAGCATGTAGTTAGCATGATTAGCATGTTACTAGCATGTAGTTAGCATGATTAGAATGTTACTAGCATGTAGTTAGCATGATTCTAGCATTCTAGCATATTACTAGCATATTAGCTGTTTATTAGTGTTTCTAAAGCACATAGTAATGCCTTATTCTTCATGATCATATTTTAACTACTAATAAGCTACTAACTCTTAGTTAATAGTGAATATGTGTCCCTTATTCTAAAGTGTTACCTGAACGTTTTGTGGAAAGGGATGCACTTTTAAGAGTGAAGGTAAATATGATGCTGATCGTGTGAATGGAGGTTTTGACTGTGGTCAGATGTTTCTCAACCTGTCCCAGAATTCAACGCTCTCCCAGACGCTTCACCCTCCTCCTCACCTTTTACGCCTTTAGTTCAACCCCGTCCTTCAGAGATCTCTTCTCCCACACGCTTTCAAAACAAAACTCACATTTCAGCCCCGTTCAAAAAGGCGAAGGAAAACAGGCCGCCTGCTTTGTTCTGTCTTGTGGGTTCAGCTTTGTTGTCATTACATGCCTTAATTCATGTAAGTCCAATTTATAATCAGCAGTTCCAGAAAGGAAGGTTATAATAATACGCTGTAATTCTTTTCTCAACTTGGAGTGTTTTCTTTGGTCACTGTTGATGTCACACAGCCATTAAAACGCCAAATATGACTTAATAGTAATTTCCATCCAGAGCGGGGCAGGGAAACTCTCGGCTGGCAGCGTCTGACCCGAGGACGCGCTTCCTTTCACAGAAACGCTCTTGGAATGGCTACATTTGGTTTTAGGAACACACAAATGACTGTTTCCATCAAAAAAGAGACTTTTTTTCCTGCAGTATGTGTGTCAAATATGCAGCAGTTGTCTTTACGCTGCTTTTTCCTCAGACTTTTTTGTCCTGTTTTCTAGTACAGTAACATCTTGAATCAAGATATATTTACTGCAATGAAAAATAAAATGCTTTTCTTACTTAGATTTTTTGTCTTGTTTCAGCCAAAATATCTAAAAATTCTTAAATCAAGAAGGATTTTCTAGACAAGTAACAATTATTTTCTTGTTTTCAGTAAAAACAACTTAAAATTAAGTGTTTTTGCTTAGAACAAGTAAAATAATCTGCCAATGGGGTAAGAAAAATCTTGGCTGGAAGAGCCAAAACGTATCAAAATTATTGTTAAAACAAAAAAAATATCAACAAGAAAATATTTTTCAGATCTATTTCATCAACAAAAAAAAAAAATGCATTTAAAAAGAAAATAAGTTCAGCATTAAAAAATTTAAATCTGAAAAATCATAAGCATTGAAATTCTTTATGTCTAAAGATTTTGAAATTACGAACTTTTTATTTCAAATTAATGTTTTCTTTCTTTAGATATGTATGTTGGTGAAAATGCACACATTTTTTTTTAGATATTTTGGCTGGAAACAAGACACAAAACTCTAAGTAAGAAAAGCATTTTTCTGTGGTGTGGAGATCAAAATTATTGTTAAAACAAGAAAAATAAATACTTTTCAGATCTATTTCATCATGAAAATTGCTATTTTATGGATGCATTTAAAAAGAAAATAAGTATTAAAGAATTAAAATAAAATTTGTAATTATAAAATATTATCTCAAATTATTGCTGATGAGAATGCACACACACATATATTTACAAATACATATATAAAACAGTATATATTTATTTTTTATTCTATAGTGTAGTTTTGTTGTCTGGAAAAATGTATCAATATTAATACTTCAAACAAAAATAAATATTTGGCAATGGGGACAAAAATTAATCTTGTTTTAACTTTGAATTAGGTTTGTTTTTTACTCCTGCGTTTTTTTCTTGTTTTAAGTAAAAACAACTTAATATTGAGGGTTTTATCCCCACAGAAAAAACGACTTATTATAGTCATTTTGTTTCGATATTTTACTGGAAAACAATGAAAAATATTACATCAGAAAGTATTTTTTTTCCACTTGTTGCTCTTAAGAACCATCAACATCACACTAGAGCTGTTTACTCTAAAACACGTTTCACTTGGAAACAGGTCACATAGTAAAACGGGTTGTTTTCTATTGACTTTCAGCTGTTTTTGTTCGGTGCGACTGTCCGACGGATGAACCGTGCGATTCTGAGCTGCTGTCATATTCCATATCTCATTCTTCATGAGATTTCCTGTATTTTCAGGAGGTCAGCCGATGAAGACAGAAGCGAGAGCAGAAAAACACTGGGCGTTTAATATTGGGGGTATTTGAGCGGTTCTTCTCTCTGGGTTCGGTTGCTTTTGTTTGAGGCCACACACTGCGGTCCAAAGCCTTCATCACAGTTCTGGAGCCCGACCTGAGAAGCGACAGCTGGAAACACTCAGTGAACGCCACGGCTCATGTGGGCAGCTTTAGAGAGATTCACATGACAGTATCCTAATAAAAGTCCCTCTCTCTCCTGCTCTTTCTGCAGCTCTCTCGCTCACACATGCCTTTTTATGAAGGAAACTCAATCTCAGTCTCGGTGTCGGGGATACGGCTTTATCAGACGCTGAGGTGGGTCTTAAATTTCAGCTTTTCTGATCTGAAATCTGGCATCTGAACAGCATTTAGAACTCATTCGACTTGTGACATATTTCTAAAATAAACAAAATAGTTTAACGAGGATTCGTCAGACGTTTTAAGTGTAAAGACGATTTCCTCAATATTTAAATTTTTTGCACCCTCAGATTTCAGATTTTCAAATAGATGTATCTCGACCAAATATTGTCCTATTCTAAAAAACAATGCATCAATGGAATGCTTATTTGTGACCCTGGACACAAAACCAGTCTCAAGTAGCATACATTGTATGGGTCAAAATTATCAAAATTCTTTAATGCCAAAAATCATTAGGATATTAATTAAAGATAATGGTCCATGCAGATATTTCCTCACGTTAAAATATCAAAACTTAATTTTTGATTAGTAATTTGCATTGCTAAGAACTTCATTTGGACAACTTTAAAGGCGATTTTCTCAATATTTCAATTTTTTTTTTTTGCACCCTCGGATTCCAGATTTTCTAATATTTGTATCTCGGCCAAGTATAGTCCTATCCTAACAAACCATACATGAAAGGAAAGTTTATTTATTTAGCGTTCAGGTAGTCACATTTCACCTTATTGTTTTGATCCTTTTGAATGTGTTTGTTAATGCCGTGTTACATTATATATAAGGTTTATATTAAACTTATTTCTATTGTATATTTTGACTCATCTTATTAATGATGTTAAATGTGCTCCCAGAGAAAACGTTCTCATTGTGGTCAAGGTTAAACTAAAAGAAATGATTTGGCTCATGTGTCTTCAATCGCCCTGCAGCCTTAACAAACCATCAAGTTCTCCGTTTCACCAGAGAGTTTAATGAACTCTCGTGTTTGATTTTTGCGTGAGATTCCGTAAGTTCAGCCGTCCGTCGGTGTTTACCGGCCAGCGCACCTCCAGCTACGAGCGCGCGCTCCAGAGATCCGCTTATGAAGCGCCTCCAATTCCAGCAGCTGGTTCGGATTCCCGCGGCACGCTCTGCTTTCTTTGGACTATAGTTTTTCTTTGAGATATACTACACAACGTGTGCTGATACCACCTGACATACGTTTCCGAAGAATGTTCCACTCTTGAAGAGTTAGTTCACCCAAAAATTTTAATTAGCCCATGATTTACTCACCCTCAAGGCATCCTAGGTGTATATATCTTTTTTCTTTCAGACAAATCCAATTACAGTTATTTTAAAAATTGTCTTGGCTCCTCCAAGCTTTATAATGGCATGAGCATGTGTTTCTATTCAACCGTCCAAAAGAAGTCCTATAAAGCGCATCCATCCAGAATAAAAAGTGCCTCACAAGGCTCCTGTTGCGAATCAATGCGTTTTTGTAAGAAAAATATCCATATTTAAAACCTAACAATCACTTTAATCACTTTACAAAAACATAACAATTTGCCTTTATTCATCCCCCAGAGCCGTGCAAGGCACTTTTTATTCTGGATGGATGTGCTTTATTGGACTTCTTTTGGACTGATGAACAGAAACACCTGCTCATTGCCATTATAAAGCTTGGAAGAGCTAGGATCATTTTTAAAATAACTTCAATTGGATTTGTCTGAAAGAACAAAGTCATATATACACCTACAGGATGCCTTGCGGGTGAGTAAATCATGGGCTAATTTTTATTTTTGGGTGAACTAACACTTTAAAGGCTGGTGCAAAAAAAATTGCAACAAAATCAGTAAAAAAATCAGTTTAGTAAACGGGGGCAGAGACTCTGTTTTAACCCCAGTGAGCTGCTTTGGTGTCAATGCGTTTTGCGTTTATTAACGGTAAAGACGCTTTTTTTAGAATTTTCGTCCCATTTTTCTTCTCTGTTTCAGCCATTCAAAAAAAATCTGTTTGTTTTAAATAGTGGTTGTTTCTTTTTGTTTCTTTATTAAGAGAATTTAGAAAAATGTTTGAGGTACACTGTTATAGGCGCATATGCAGTGCTTGTGCAGTAAACACACTTAATGCACTTATTTTTTCACTCATCATTTAAAACAGTAATGTCTACTTTTATTAGTGCACACTCACAATAACAAAGAAGCAAATGTAAAATAAAGAAAACAAACAGGACATGCTTTCTGCCGTCTCACTCTCTGTTAACTGTGGAGCACGGCACAAAATGAACCAAAACTCAGCTTATAGGCCTCGCAGATATGATAATTATATCTATAAAAAGCTTAAATTATCTAATCTAATCTAAAATAAAATTAAAATCGGAAAAAGTGCATTATTGTGGAGATGGCGAGTCAGAATCATCAGCTTCATTTCTGCAGCTGACACTGACTGATTTAGAAAACACTAGTTTATAAAAAACAATTCAAATATCTCATAGCTATTTTTCCCTACACATTCATAGTCAGCACTTTTGTCGGTGCTTTGCAGCAAGATTTATGCACGCGTATTTCTATACACTGTAAAAAATGACCATGAATTTAACAGTGAAAGACTGTAAAAATACTACAGTAAAAAACTGTAAAATGGTTAACGGTAAGTTCCTCTACAGTATATGGTGAAAAACTGTATTGGACATTGCATGTCATTTTACGGTGATATGCCGTTTTTGGAAGTGAAAAAAAAAACAAAAAAAAAAACATAAAATTTACAGTCAATAACCGTAAATTCACATTTTCAGAATTCGTTACATTTAATCTTTTTTTTTTCTTATCAGTTTTGTACATTAAGGTTGTAATGTTACATCTAATGTTGTTAAATGAATGTTTATTGCATTATTTCAGTTTCATGTGTGTTACCATGATGGTGTTTAGTGTTTGTGTAAATGACACTGTGCACCTTCTATATACAGTAACATTATATCAGTTCTGAAAACAAGACAATAATAATTGTTACTCATTTAGAAGATCCTTCTTGATTTAAGATATTTAGATATTTTGGCTGGAAACAAGACAGAAAATCTAAATAAGAAAAGCATTTTTTGCAGTGCGGGTCTGGTAGCAGACCTCTTTATAGACACTTTTTTTTGGAATTTGAACATTAAAAATGTTAAGAATGTTTTGCGAAAGTTCCCAATGATTAAAAATATATATATATATATATTTAAGATAGCATTAAAATTTTCTTTTTTTTTCCCGGTAAAATCATGGGAATGTTACTTTTGAATATTTTCTAAACCATCTTATGTAAATGTCCAGCTAAAATGTTGAAAAAAATATGTTCCTTTTTGATGTATAAATAATGTTTTTGTGCTAACGTTTTGAGAACGATATTCAGTGCCAGATAAAAGTTCTACCAACATTACTGGAAGAATAATGTTGTAAGAATAAAAATTGCATATTAAATGTCCATCCATTTGGATTGCACAGTTTTACCATAAGCAGTCTAACACACAATGTCAATGTGATGCATATTTGCCAGTCAAACATAAATGAAGGATGATGGGCCTCATTCATGAAATAAACTTGTGTTGTGATCTGACATATTTTAGGATCCAGAAACGTGATACTGAACTAAAAACCTCTTGAACAGAGTCAGTGTGTGTGTGTGTGTGTGTGTGTGTGTGTGTGTCAGAGTGAATCATGTCAGTGGGGAAACAGAAAGACTAAACTGAGGTCAGTCATTTTCTGGAGGAAAAGATAAAAAAAATAAACGTGTTCAAAGGGTCTCTTTGAGAATATGAAATCTGAACAGTCATTTTGCTTGAATTGGCCAAAATTCAGTCAGTGGTGAAACGTTGAACTGTTTGTAAATTCAGCACCACTTCTGAACACAATGTCAAATCCAGTGAGGACAGTGAGCCAGATGAAGCGCTAAAAACCATCTGTGAGTTTACTGCACTCTTCAGACCATTAATATCTCAGGTGTTTCTCATGGAATTTCTCACTGAGCAAATGCTTCTGTTTCTATTCTGTCACTCAAATTCAAAAGACAATTCATATTCAGTAATATTACTAAGAAACATCTCATCTAACATCTCAAGATGTTAACTAATGAACTAGAGTGGTGTGGATTATTGTGATGTTTTTTATCAGCTGTTTTGACTCTCATTTTGACGGCATCCATTCACTCCAGAGGATTTATTGATGAGCTGATGAAGAAACAAACTAGAGGAACTAAGGGTGAGCACATTTTTAGCACATTTTCATTTTTGGGTCAACTATTCCTTTTTCTCCATTGAATCTTGTGACTCACATGTGTCAGTGGAGGTCTGGTCACTGGTTCAGCTGGTTTGCTGTGTTCGATGGCAGCGTCGGTGCCAGTTGACATGGAAAGCAGGAAGTTTGGGAGCAGCTCTCGTATCCTGTTCCACAATAGCTGGAAGCGTGTGTGTCTTTAAATGGGAGAGCAAGAATGAAACACCCTCAGCGCAGCCGAGCAGAACGAGAATGCGATAAATGACCTTCTCGCAGTGTGAACCCGCTGATACAGGAAACAAGAGAAAGAGAGACACATCACAGCGCTATGGACATTAATAGAATAGAAGTCATCTAAACACTCACACACACACACACACACACACATGTGAGTTGAGTAATCTGAATTAGTGTTTGGACTAAGTTAATTGACATTTATTCATTAAAAAAAACATTCATATTTTAAAAATATACGTATTTATTTACACAGTATGTTTTATTTTATATATAAGTTGTTTGATCGTTTTTTTTTACTTACCTAAAAATACCTTTTTAATTGATTATGTACTATTATATATTTTTTATTTATTTTTGTGCGTTTTATTAATTTTGTATTGTTAATGTCAATTAAAATAGCATTTTTTATTATGTAAATCACTTTAAGAAGCGCTTTTTAAAAGTGTAATAAATAATGTTTATAATTATTGTTGATGTATTTGATAAATAAAAATTGTTTTATGTGTGCTATGTATTTTTACTTATTTTATATCAAGTTGAATTGTTAATGGGAAATAAAATTGATTAATAAAATAGTTTTATTATGTAAAACACTTTGAAAAACTTTTGAAGTAACACTATATAAATTACTAGACAATACACACTACTGACTACACACTGAATACTACACACTAGACAATACACACTACAGACTACACACTGCATACTACACACTAGACAATACACACTACTGACTACACACTGCATACTACACACTAGACAACACACACTACTGACTACACACTGCATACTACACACTAGACAACACACACTACTGACTACACACTGCATACTACACACTAGACAATACACACTACAGACTACACACTGCATACTACACACTAGACAATACACACTACTGACTACACACTGCATACTACACACTAGACAATACACACTACAGACTACACACTGCATACTACACACTAGACAATACACACTACAGACTACACACTGCATACTACACACTAGACAACACACACTACTGACTACACACTGCATACTACACACTAGACAATACACACTACAGACTACACACTGCATACTACACACTAGACAATACACACTACTGACTACACACTGCATACTACACACTAGACAATACACACTACAGACTACACACTGCATACTACACACTAGACAATACACACTACAGACTACACACTGCATACTACACACTAGACAATACACACTACAGACTACACACTGCATACTACACACTAGACAATACACACTACAGACTACACACTGCATACTACACACTAGACAATACACACTACAGACTACACACTGCATACTACACACTAGACAATACACACTACAGACTACTGACTACACACTGCATACTACACACTAGACAATACACACTGCATACTACACACTAGACAATACACACTGCATACTACACACTAGACAATACACACTACTGACTACACACTGCATACTACACACTAGACAATACACACTGCATACTACACACTAGACAATACACACTACTGACTACACACTGCATACTACACACTAGACAATACACACTACTGACTACACACTGAATACTACACACTAGACAATACACACTGCAGACTACACACTGCATACTACACACTAGACAATACACACTACTGACTACACACTGAATACTACACACTAGACAATACACACTACTGACTACACACTGAATACTACATACTAGACAATACACACTACTGACTACACACTGCATACTACATACTAGACAATACACACTACTGACTACACACTGCATACTACATACTAGACAATACACACTACTGACTACACACTGCATACTACACACTAGGCAATACACACTGCAGACTACACACTAGATAATACACACTACTGACTACACACTGCATACTACACACTAGGCAATACACACTGCAGACTACACACTAGATAATACACACTACTGACTACACACTGCATACTACACACTGCATACTACACACTAGACAATACACACTACAGACTACACACTGCATACTACATACTAGACAATACACACTACAGACTACACACTGCATACTACATACTAGACAATACACACTACAGACTACACACTGCATACTACACACTAGGCAATACACAATACAGACTACACACTGCATACTACACACTAGACAATACACACTACAGACTACACACTGAATACTACACACTAGACAATACACACTACAGACTACACACTGCATACTACACACTAGACAATACACACTACTGACTACACACTGAATACTACACACTAGACAATACACACTACAGACTACACACTGCATACTACACACTAGACAATACACACTACTGACTACACACTGCATACTACACACTAGACAACACACACTACTGACTACACACTGCATACTACACACTAGACAACACACACTACTGACTACACACTGCATACTACACACTAGACAATACACACTACAGACTACACACTGCATACTACACACTAGACAATACACACTACTGACTACACACTGCATACTACACACTAGACAATACACACTACAGACTACACACTGCATACTACACACTAGACAATACACACTACAGACTACACACTGCATACTACACACTAGACAACACACACTACTGACTACACACTGCATACTACACACTAGACAATACACACTACAGACTACACACTGCATACTACACACTAGACAATACACACTACTGACTACACACTGCATACTACACACTAGACAATACACACTACAGACTACACACTGCATACTACACACTAGACAATACACACTACAGACTACACACTGCATACTACACACTAGACAATACACACTACAGACTACACACTGCATACTACACACTAGACAATACACACTACAGACTACACACTGCATACTACACACTAGACAATACACACTACAGACTACACACTGCATACTACACACTAGACAATACACACTACAGACTACTGACTACACACTGCATACTACACACTAGACAATACACACTGCATACTACACACTAGACAATACACACTGCATACTACACACTAGACAATACACACTACTGACTACACACTGCATACTACACACTAGACAATACACACTGCATACTACACACTAGACAATACACACTACTGACTACACACTGCATACTACACACTAGACAATACACACTACTGACTACACACTGAATACTACACACTAGACAATACACACTGCAGACTACACACTGCATACTACACACTAGACAATACACACTACTGACTACACACTGAATACTACACACTAGACAATACACACTACTGACTACACACTGAATACTACATACTAGACAATACACACTACTGACTACACACTGCATACTACATACTAGACAATACACACTACTGACTACACACTGCATACTACATACTAGACAATACACACTACTGACTACACACTGCATACTACACACTAGGCAATACACACTGCAGACTACACACTAGATAATACACACTACTGACTACACACTGCATACTACACACTAGGCAATACACACTGCAGACTACACACTAGATAATACACACTACTGACTACACACTGCATACTACACACTGCATACTACACACTAGACAATACACACTACAGACTACACACTGCATACTACATACTAGACAATACACACTACAGACTACACACTGCATACTACATACTAGACAATACACACTACAGACTACACACTGCATACTACACACTAGGCAATACACAATACAGACTACACACTGCATACTACACACTAGACAATACACACTACAGACTACACACTGCATACTACATACTAGACAATACACACTACAGACTACACACTGCATACTACATACTAGACACACCAGGATGATTCTTAAATTTGCGGCGGATTATAGTGAAGCCACCGCTAAACGTCGCAAAGAATGCTACAAAGTAATGTACGATGCAAGAGTTAAATGATTTCAAGCGTTTCTCCTGTATCCAGCCACGATCAAACTTACCAGGGGAGACCAGGACTACGTGTTTCATGAGGCGAATCAGGCCGTAAGGTTTATTGCAATGGACAAGTAAGCAAGTGATACTTCAAACATCTGTTCGCCTTAAACGCAAACTGAAATGTTGGCTTCTTAATTGACACGCAAAGCTTTAATATTATGAACAATTGTGGAGGGGTATAGGTTTTTGCCTTGTAGGCCAAATGATTTCTGTTTTATTTTGTTTAGGGGTAGGAAGGGCAGGCTCGCTATGCACGGCGGGTGTGGGGAGGTAGTGGGTGGATTGGAACTTTGCCAGTATCTTGTTTATTTTTTGGTTTATGTTAATGATTACGACTATAGTAATTAGTAGACCTACTGAGTTGTCCAGTGATGTTGGAATGTATGTCAATGGATGAACATGATGGGGGAGAATATAAAATGCATGACTTTGATAAGGATCTGGATCCTGACAACCACTTGTGGAATAATCTTAAAAACACCTGTAGATATTACACAGATGAAGAATATAATTTAGAAATCAAATCACCTCATGATTTATCTTTTATTCATTTCAATATCAGGAGTCTGTATGCTAACTTTAGTGAATTGAAAGATTATTTGAGTACATTTACTCATCGGTTCAAAATAATAGCACTCTCAGAAACCTGGCTCAATAATGAGAAAAGGGCTGAATATGAAATAGAAGGTTATAATTTTTTTCACATAGACAGACCAGAAAAGAGAGGAGGAGGTGTGGCATTGTACGTGGATATTAGAATGAAGTGCAAAATTGTTGAATCGATGTCTGTAGCGATAAAGGGAATTGTGGAATGCATTGCAGTGGAAATTGAGATGCATAAAAATAGAAATGTTATTTCAGGAACGTTTTGAAAGCTTAATCGATTCACAAAAAAGCACGGAGTCTCAATCCGACTAAAACCAAAGTGGCATCTGAGTTTTTAGACATGCTATCTAGTAGGTCCCTTGTTTTTTTTGATAAAGCATCCAAGTAGAATAACCACCTCATGTGCAACATTAATAGACAATATTGTCACAAATGATATTGAGCATGTTAAACAAAGTGGTCTGTTAGAAAATGATATCAGTGATCACCTGCCTGTTTTTACTATCTTGGATACTCAGCCCATGAAACATGATCAATTAAATCTTCCTAAATGCTTTAGAGTTAGAACTGAAAAGAATGTTAAAGCATTTAGGAGTGAACTTTCTAACGTGGACTGGTCTGGAATATTTGTGAATGATGTGAATGAAGCATATAGCCATTTCCTGAGAATTTATAAATCAATTTATAATAAATGCTGCCCACTGAAACTATTAAAAAAGACTTCAAGACACGGAAAACCTTGGTCAACACCGGGATTAATAAAGGCATGTAAAAAACAAAACAAATTGTATAAAGATTATCTAAAAAATCAGTCACTGAAAAGTGAGGAAAAATATAAAGTTTACAAAAACAAGTTAATTACTATTCTAAGAAATGCCAAAAGGGATTTTTACAATAGAAAGTTGACTGAGAATAAAGGTAACATGAAAGCAACATGGAATATACTGAATAAAGTAATTAGGCCAAATGTACAAGTAAATAAATGACCAGACTGGTTTGTGCAAAACGAAGTGGTGTTAAAATTCTTTAATGACATTACAAATTAATTTAATTCTTTTTTTTTTATTCATGTTGGTGCGAATATTGCTAGACCCATGGACATGTCTAACAAAAATAAGAGGGTTGAAATAGGAAGCAGAATAATGCAGTCAACATTTCTTGGAGAGATAAGTGAAAGTGAGGTATTGTCTATTGTGAGGAAGTGTGAGAATAAAACATCTACTGATAATGATGGGATTGACATGACCATAGTTAAAAGCACAATTGACTGCATCAGTGAAACCACTGGCATTTATCTGTAACCTGTCCATTCAAACAGGAGTGTTTCCAGAACAGATGAAAATTGCTAAAGCCATCCCCCTTTTTAAAAGTGGGGATAAGCATAAATTTAATAATTACAGACCAGTGTCATTGTTATCCCAGTTTTCAAAAATATTAGAGAAATTGTTTGCTAAACAAATGATTAATTTTTTGGAGAAATATAATTTGATCACTGAAAAACAGTATGGATTTAGATCACAACGGTCTACAGGATTAGCACTTATCGAATTAACAGAAAAGATTATTGCAGCTACAGAACGCAAGGAATACACTGTTGGAGTTTTTATTGATTTGCGCAAAGCTTTTGATACCATAAATCCTGATGTCCAAACTGTACAACTATGGTTTCAGGGGCACAGCACACCAATGGCTTTGTAGTTATATGAAAGAAAGAAAACTATTTGTTCACATAAATGGGATAGACTTAGAGTCACTCATTTGTGGAGTGCCGCAAGGGTCAGTTTTGGGACCATTACTCTTTATTTTGTTCATCAATGATATCTGAGAGTCCTCAAAAATATTACAGTTTCTTTTGTTTGCTGAAGATATAAGCATTTTTCACTCTGGAGGTAACTTGGTTGAAGTAATATTAAATATAGAAAAAGAAATGGTCAAAGTCAGAACTTGGTTTCATGATAATAAGTTATTTTTAAACTGGGATAAAACTAAATATATGATTTTTGGCAATCGAAAAACGTTAAAATAACCATTGATGGTGTTAATATAGATAAGGTAAATGAGATCAAGTTCTTGGGTATTTTGCTAGATGAAAAACTAAGTTGGAAAGCCCATATTAATCATATACTAAGTAAAGTCAGTAAAAACATTGGTATTTTGTTTAAAGTTAAAGATTTGCTTGACCAGAGTTCACTGTTTATGTTATATTCCTCTATGATACTCCCATATTTTTGTTATTGCACTGAGGTCTGGGGGAATACATATAGCAGTAATACCAAGCCTTTGTTTCTCTTACAAAAAAGAGCCATAAGAGTGGTAAATTGGTTGTCTGGAAGGCTAAAAGAAGAATATTACCTGAATTTCTTCAAAATTTATTCTCCTTAGTGTCACAGGATGAGGAACATAGAAGAAGGTATAATTTTCGGACTTTGTTTTCACGGACTGCTTTAAAACAGAGGTGTGTGTCTGTCCATGGAGTTAAACTAATGCTTTAACTGATGAAATGAAGCAGTCTGCAACTATTGCTAGATTTTAAAAAATGTATAAAGACAAAATAATTGCAGAATTTGTTGTAAATCAGGAACTTGGAATATAGTGGTGTAATGAATGAAGTGAAATGTTTATATTGGTGAAGGGAGTTTAGGAATGCGTTCAGGAGCTGTAAATGCAACTGTAACCTAATTGTCTTCTTTATTATTCTTTCATTTTATTTTGTTTATTTATTTATTTAATTTTTTTTGAGCCAAAAAGGAGCATGTTTATAAGATTTATCTTTTTTGTTCCTTTTTGTCATGTCATTTCTATGTTATGTTAAAGCTGTGTTGGATAATATGATGATATGACAAATAAATAAATAAAAATCATTTCAGTAATCGTCTTGTTAACTCAGGTGAGAATGTAGACGAGCACAAGGTTGGAGATCATTATGTCAGGCTGATGGGGTTAGAATGGCAGACTTGACATGTTAAAAGGAGGGTGATGCTTGAAATCATTGTTCTTCCATTGTTAACCATGGTGACCTGCAGAGAAACGCGTGCAGCCATCATTGCGTTGCATAAAAATGGCTTCACAGGCAAGGATATTGTGGCTACTAAGACTGCACCTAAATCAACAATTTATAGGATCATCAAGAACTTCAAGGAAAGAGGTTAAATTCTTGTTAAGAAGGCTTCAGGGCATCCAAGAAAGTCCAGCAAGCGCCAGGATGGTCTCCTAAAGAGGATTGAGCTGCGGGATCGGAGAGCCACCAGTGCAGAGCTTGCTCAGGAATGGCAGCAGGCAGGTGTGAGCGCATCTGAACACACAGTGAGGACAAGACTTTTGGAAGATGGCCTGGTGTCAAGAAGGGCAGCAAAGAAGCCACTTCTCTCCAAAAAAAAACATCAGGGACAGATTGATCTTCTGCAAAAAGTATGGCGAATGGACTGCTGAGGACTGGGGCAAAGTCATATTCTCAGATGAAGCCTCTTTCCGATTGTTTGGGGCATCTGGAAAAAGGCTTGTCCGGAGAAGAAAAGGTGAGCGCTACCATCAGTCCTGTGTCATGCCAACAGTAAAGCATCCTGAGACCATTCATGTGTGGGGTTGCTTCTCATCCAAGGGAGTGGGCTCACTCACAATTTTGCCCAAAAACACAGCCATGAATAAAGAATGGCACCAAAACACCCTCCAACAGCAACTTCTTCCAACAATCCAACAACAGTTTGGTGAAAAACAATGTATTTTCCAGCACGATGGAGCACCGTGCCATAAGGCAAAAGTGATAACTAAGTGGCTCAGGGACCAAAACGTTGATATTTTGGGTCCATGGCCTGGAAACTCCCCAGATCTTAAAACTTGTGGTCAATCCTCAAGAGGCGGGTGGACAAACAAAAACCCACTAATTCTGACAAACTCCAAGAAGTGCTTATGAAAGAATGGGTTGCTATCAGTCAGGATTTGGCCCAGAAGTTGATTGAGAGCATGCCCAGTCGAATTGCAGAGGTCCTGAAAAAGTAGGACCAACACTGCAAATACTGACTGTTTGCATAAATGTCATGTAATTGTCGATAAAAGCCTTTGAAACGTATTAAGTGCTTGTAATTATATTTCAGTACATCACAGAAACAACTGAAACAAAGATCTAAAAGCAGTTGAGCAGCAAACTTTGTGAAAACTAATATTTGTGTCATTCTCAAAACTTTTGGCCACGACTTTACACTTTACAAACTACACAATAGAATCCACATTACAGACTGCACACTACACACTGCATACTACACACTACTTGCTGTAGTAAATATATACACTTATTAACTTATTATAACTTATTTAAAAAAAATAGATGTTTTATTTAGTTTTAAATTTTTTATACATTTTATTAGTTCTTAGTGTAATAGAAAAAAAAAGTGTTGTTTGCATTGTTTTTATTATGTAAAGTACTTTTTTAAAGGTGCTATATAAAAAGTCTAATTTATTATTAGTATTATTATATTTTACATTTGTTTATTAGCAGATTTTTGGTGTCTTCCCCATATATTTTCAGAGGAGCAGCTTGACTGCAGTTGATCAACACAGCGGTCACGTCCTAATCCTTCTGTTAACACAGGGAAAATTAAAATGAAGAAACAAACCTGAAGTTTGGAAGCAGCTTCACTAGCACTGGATTATAGATGTGCTTTGGTTTAAACCCTGAACATGTTGAATTGTAAATAATATCGGTGTGTGGTGTGTGTGTGGATGGGAATTAGTGGATAATCGTTTCAGTTTTTCACTTCATCACATCATCTCTTCTCCTCCTGTCCGTTTTTATTCTGTGTGGTTTGTGTCTCGGGGTTTGCGATTCATACTCAGCCTCGGATTCAGGGCCAAGCTTTGGATGTTGAAATTCCTCCCGTCAGGAGTTTCAGCAGCTCTGAACTCATTCATGGGGAGTATTTGTAGATGTGCAGCGGTTCAGGAAGTTCATTTCAAACACACCTGCGCACTGCATATAAATGCATTAGGAATATTTACTTTTGCATTGCATTCATGAACATTTACGCAAAACACAAAAATGCAGAGTATGAAGGAAGGTTTGAGACTGTCATATTCGGTAAATGTTGAGGTTTCCTGAGGAAAACGGCTGGTAAATCATTTTAGGATTCATGTGTTTGGATGTTTGCTGTCATAAACAGCCATAGTAACCTCAGGCCTCTAGTAAAGTCTCTCGCAGCGGATCTGGGATCTTGGAGAGATTCTGAATGCTGGACTTCAGACATGTTTCTGACAGGAATGTAAATTCTGACTGCTCCAGCATGATAAATTACTTTTATTTTCAGCATCCATTGACCTGAATGTATTTTAATGTCTGTTAGTTGTTGTTGAGTGAGTGCTACGACAGTCTAGAAGAGTTTATAATTATTCAGATATAATATTTTAGTCTTGCTTTCCAGTACAAATACCTAAACATCCTGAAATCAAGATACATTTACTTGAGAAGGAAATGACTGAAGATATTAAGTCTTCATCATACTGTCTAGTTTGTAGTATGCAGTGTGTAGTTTGTACTGTGTAGTGTCTAGTCTGTTGTGTGTGTTATCTAGTGTGTAGTATGCATTCTGTAGTGTCTAGTGTGCCGTTTGCTGTATAAGTGCTATGTACTGTCACTGAGACTTGTCACAGCACTTGTATACTGTTGCCCTCTTGCTGGTGTGATTGCTTCTATTGTTCTCCTCATTTGTAAGTTGCTTTGTATAAAAGTGTCTGCTAAATTAGTATTGTGTAGTGTGTAGTATGCAGTGTCTAGTGTCTAGTACCAGTGTTGTTTTCGTCAACGATGACGATGACAAAATCATTTCGTTGACGCCACTTTTTTTCATGACGATAACGAGACGACGACGAGATAAAAATGGCTCGTTGATGACTAAAACATGACGAGACGTGTGTGAGTTTTCGTTGACGAGACGAGAATAGACGAAAATGTTAGTGGGTGGTCCGTCAGACGTTTAAAATGCATGACATTTCCGCTTATTGTGCATGCCAATTAAAACTTAAGTATCTGACGCTATGGCAAGCAGTTTTAGCATTAAATACTCTTTGCTATACTAGTATGGCAAGCCGTTTTAGCATTCCATCCTTGTTTGTCTTTTATGTTCTAAAACATTCCTTCATTATTGTAATTATTGGTGAAAATAGTCGATCCGGAAGCTCACATTGTGTTGAACTATAGATCTGCTATTTTCGGAACTTATAAGTGACACTACCCAACAGCAAAATACTTACTGACCTACATTAATTTGTTAAAAGACTACTTTTTTCCCTTTTTTTGACTAAAACTAGACTAAAACCTTTTTGACTTTTCGTCGACTAAAACTAGACTAAAACCTTTTTGACTTTTCGTTGACTAAAATTGGACTAAAACTATCACATATAGAAGTGACTAAAATTTGACTAAAACTAAGAAGCATTTTAGTCCAAAAGACTAAGACTAAGACTAAATCTAAGATGGTTGTCAAAAACAACACTGTCTAGTACAGCAGTTCTCCATTCCAGTCCTCGCACCCACCACTCCACACCTGATTCTGATAACCAGCTTGTTAGAATTGAGCTCTGTGCATGAACTGTGTTCCAATTGACACGGTCCCTACACAGTATTCATTGTTTCCTACTCTCTGAGCATGGGAAATCCGTGTAAGTTTACTTCACGTCCGAACATTCACAAATTTGCACTACACCATCACCTGCAGCATCTTCACACACAGACAAAACTTACTAGAGAAGTGTAAAGTGTGACATAAATGCATCTGTCAATAAATACAATTTAAATTCAAGTCTTGCATGCTTTAAAGACCTTTAAATGGAACATATACGCTTGCTTCGAACTGGAATCATGGCGGAATATCCTGTGTGATGTCCACTTTGCAGGGCACTTAAGTGTTTAGAGATACACACAAAGTGTGCAGAGCCGTGGGGTGCGAGGACCGCTGGTCTAGTGTCTAATATGCAATGTGTATCGTCTAGTGTGTAGTGTGCAGTCTGTAGTGTACAATGTGTATTATCTAGTGTGTAGTATGCAGTGTGTAGTCTTTAGTGTGTATTATCTAGTGTGTATTGTCTAGTGTGCAGTCTGTAGTGTGTATTGTGTAGTGTCTATTGTTTAGTATGCAATCTGTAGTTTATTCTATAGTATGCAGTGTGTGGTCTCAACTAATGTGTAGTGTACAGTCTGTAGTGTGTATTGTGTATTCTAGTATGCAGTATGTAGTGTGCAGTGTGTAATATGTATTGTCTAGTGTGTATTGTATAGTGTGTTGCATGCAGTGTGTAGTGTCTAGTTTGTAGTATGCAGTCAGTAGTTTGTATTGTCTAGTGTGTAGTATGCAGAGTGTAGTCAGTAGTATGTATTGTCTAGTGTGTAGTCTGTAGTTTGTATTGTCTAGTGTGAAGTGTGTAGTCAGTAGTGTGCATTGTCTAGTGTTTAGTATGCAGTGTGTAATCGGTAGTGTGTATTGTCTAGTGTGTAGTCGGTAGTGTGTATTGTCTAGCGTGTAGTAGGCAGTGTGTATTGTCTAGTGTGTAGTATTCAGTGTGTAGTCAGTAGTGTGTATTGTCTAGTGTGTAGTATACAGTGTGTAGTCTGTAGTGTGCAGTGTGTAGTATGCAGTGTGTAGTCGGTAGTGTGTATTGTCTAGTGTGTAGTCGGTAGTGTGTATTGTCTAGTGTGTAGTATGCAGTGTGTAGTCAGACAATAGGTAGTGTGTATTGTCTAGTGTGTAGTATGCAGTGTGTAGTCAGACAATAGGTAGTGTGTATTGTCTAGTGTGTAGTATGCAGTGTGCAGTATGCAGTGTGTAGTCGGTAGTGTGTATTGTCTAGTGTGTAGTATGCAGTGTGCAGTATGCAGTGTGTAGTCGGTAGTGTGTATTGTCTAGTGTGTAGTCGGTAGTGTGTATTGTCTAGTGTGTAGTATTCAGTGTGTAGTCAGTAGTGTGTATTGTCTAGTGTGTAGTATGCAGTGTGTAGTCGGAAGTGTGTATTGTCTAGTGTGTAGTATGCAGTGTGTAGTTGGTAGTGTGTATTGTCTAGTGTGTAGTATACAGTGTGTAGTCGGTAGTGTGTATTGTCTAGTGTGTAGTATGCAGTGTGTAGTCAGACAATAGGTAGTGTGTATTGTCTAGTGTGTAGTATACAGTGTGTAGTCTGTAGTGTGCAGTGTGTAGTATGCAGTGTGTAGTCGGTAGTGTGTATTGTCTAGTGTGTAGTATACAGTGTGTAGTCTGTAGTGTGCAGTGTGTAGTATGCAGTGTGTAGTCGGTAGTGTGTATTGTCTAGTGTGTAGTATGCAGTGTGTAGTCAGACAATAGGTAGTGTGTATTGTCTAGTGTGCAGTATGCAGTATGTAGTCGGTAGTGTGTATTGTCTAGTGTGTAGTATGCAGTGTGTAGTCTAGTGTGTAGTCGGTAGTGTGTATTGTCTAGTGTGTAGTATGCAGTGTGTAGTCTAGTGTGGGCGTATGAAAGGCCTCCAGAAGGAGCTGTGTGTGTGTTTAGTGATAAGAGCAGTTAGAGGAGTGACTGAGGTTCAGTCTGGATATGGTGAGGTTGAGCAGATGATAAAGTCCAGCGGGACGCTTCACATGCCCTCCGGACGCTCTGTGGGCCGTTTTTCCATCTGCTGTGAAAACAGAGCGCACAAAATCTACAAATCTCCCAAACGAGTGCAGATAGTAAGCTGTGGGCGTCTCCGGAGAAAAGAAAAACGACTCGCTCCACAGTGAATCATCTGCCAGAATCACTGCGCACGTCATGTTTTACGGCAGAAATATGATTTTCCTGCAGCCGCAGGGATTCGACACAGCTCTCTAACTCTAGTTATATGACTCTCTCCCGCCGGCAGGAAATCATACGGCATTAAGCAGAAAACTGCTTCCTGTGTCACGCTCAGGGAGGACAGGAGAGCTTCATCTGCTCATAAAGATCCACGATGACATCAAACCACACATGATCAGTCTTCAGCTCCTGTGATTGAGAGTTCAAGTGTGAGTTTTTCTGATAAACTCCAGGAAAAACACAGTGGTTCTCACACAAATCGCTGAGACTATAAATACAGCAGTCTGTTTTGGTCAAGGTTGATGTTTGTGTGTTTGTATCCTGTGGAAATCAGGCTGATTTATTGACAGGATTATTTCAGCAAACAATAAACTCTTCAATCTCTGTTTCTTGGGAAACTTCAGGCATTTTTACTGAATATCTGTTCTTGTGATTAAACTGCATTTAATTAAAATTTTATTAACACAATTGTATTAACACGTTCTTTCAGAGTTTTCTGCTCTATAATAACGGTCTCAAAGCGTTAGCACAAAAGTGCAAGCCAGTGGCGTAGCAAGTCAGCTTCGGGCCCATATGCAAAAAAATTGTACAGGCCCCACAATCATTATGTGCTCCAACTTGATTAACTTGTTGATTTTTCTTAAGTACATAAAGTTACATGAGTATATGCAAGTCCATTCATTCTTTGTAGCATGCAAGTCTCAGCCTATAAATTCTGTCAATTTTATGATAAAATACCAACAATAAATGTGTTTTTAAGCTCTTTAATTTGTAGTGAGATAACTATATTTGCCTCAGATCAAGCAGCATGTGAATCAATGATCTTTTCCTTTTTAATATTTGCAGCATGAAATAAACATGAAAATTATTTAAACGATTGTTTAAAAAATTAACAAACACGACGTCTCATGAAATTGATCTAGCAGAGTTTAAAAAAAGTCAATAAAACATCTTTTTTATTGCTGTTTTTCATGTCAAATGTGAAGACAGGTTGGATGCCACTGCTTTTTTTTTGGAGGGGGGGCGGAGTAGATGGAATTTTCACATTAACTTCATGCAATATAACATGATTTTATTACATTAATTATTTTGTTTAAAAGTAGTAATTTAAAGCTTTCTATAGATACATTTATCATGTCTGTGAGGCAAATATTCGCTGAGTTTCAGATAATTTTCTTGAAGCGCTCCTCCTCAAGACAGAGACGGCAGAAAGCGCATGTTTGTTTTCTTTAGCTATTTTTCAAAAGCACGTTTTGTTGATATTGTGAGTGCACACAAATAAAAGTAGACCTTTTTCAGTTCCGAATGATGTATTACTCTTACCTTTATGAGCAAAAATGATGGCGTATTTTAGGTTTCCACTATTAATAAGAAAAAAAAATGCAATTCTTGCGCCTATTAATAAGAAAAAAAAATGCAATTCTTGCGCTGGCGCTTCCACTCTCCGCACAAACGATTGGATATGCGTCTAACAGCGCACATTTATCTAGGTTAAATGTTTAAATTATTATTGTGAAATGCATCAAGGGTTTTATGTCTATAGATTTTATTTTAGGCAAGGCTAAATTGATCAAACATGCTCAATTCATGCTGCTGACCACTTGGTCATAACTTTAAAAAACAAAAGCTTGAATTTAACAAACATAAAATGTTCCAAACATATTTCCAAATTAACTTAATAGAGAAACAAAACAAAATCTAGCCACTTTGCCATTAAAATCCAAAACTATTTTAATGGCTGCAACACTGGCTCTGTTCTGATAAGTTGTCGGACGTTTTGGGCCAAGGCTGGGCCCGTGCAGGACTCTATTTAGACGGTGGGCCGAGTGGAGATTTCGTGTTTTCAAACGATCTGTGGTGAGGGATAACCCAGTTTTTTATATGTAACCGCTACGCTTTTCAACAAAGTAAATAAAAATTGTTGCCACTCACACACTTTGTCCATTACTATAATATCGATAACTTTCTCCAGGTTATTTTCCCGGCGAATAGCGCAAGCAACTACGTGCGGGGTCCGACCTGCATGACGTATTTGATGCCTTCATCCAATAGCGTACATGGAAAGTGTCGGTGTTGGTGACGCGTTTGTGAACACACTGGCGCGCTTCGCGCCCAGGATTTAAGATTGTGTTATTTAAGATGAGAAATATTTTACCTAATTTTGCTACATATTCAGTTTGACACAAAATGAGTACGTAGAGGTAACGTTATCCATTTGTACTGTTTTTATTTTATGTAATCACCTTTTGTCATACGAGGTCCTGACATTTCTTTGTAATCTTTAATAAATACACCCTTCTGATTTAACACATTTGACAATGGTATTGCTTGGAAACACAACGTCATGAAAAACGAGACAGACAATACTCTTTTTCCGCCCATGTTTACTTGGAAGAAATGGCAAAACATGAAGTGCTGTATGCATATATTTGAGGGAAGTGGTGGACCCACCATTCCCTTCACAGACATAAGTTGGGAGAAATGTATTAAATCAGTGTTTCTGTGGAAAGACCTTGAGGGCAGAGAAGGTATCATTGCAGAAGAGGCAGTACAGGCATACAAGTTACAAAGCCATGAACCTACAAACCAGTTAGTCAAACCAGCTAACACTGGCTACCACAGGGAGTGCTACAGCCATTTCACAAATATCACGAAGATAAAACGAGCACAAAGGAGAAGAGAGAAGGCAGTATTAGTTGAAGAAACTGCAAAGGAAGGTTGGTATTATATTGTATAGACAGGCGGTGCAGTATTAGACACAGTACAGGTCTAAAGTTTGGAAACATTACTATTTTTAATGTTTTTGAAAGAAGTTTCTTCTGCTCATCAAGCCTGCATTTATTTGTTAAAAAAAAATACAGAAAAAAATGTAACATTGTTATATATTATTACAATTTAAAATGATTGATTTTCAATTTATTATACTTTAAATTATTTCTGTGATTTAAAGCTGAATTTTTAGGATCATTATCACATGATCATTTAGAAATCATTCTAATATGATTCATTATCAAAGTTGGAAACAGTTCTGCTGCTATAAAATCAATACTCTTATTCAGCAAGGATGTGTTCAATTGATAAAAAGTGATAGTAAAGATTTATATTATTAGAATTTTTTTATTTATTATTTTGAATAAATGCAGTTCTTTTTAACCTTTTATGCATCAAATATATTAGGCAGCAGAACTGTTTCCAACACTCATAATAAATCAGAATATTAGAATGATTTGTAAAGGATCATGTGATAGACTGGATGTCACATGTGACACTGAAGACTGGAGTAATTATGCTGAAAATTCAGCTTTGCATCACAGAAATAACTTTTTAAAGTATACTCAAATAGAAAACTATTATTTTAAATTGTAATAATATTTCACACTATTATTGTTTTTTCTGTATTTTTGATCAAATATATGCAGGCTTTATGAGCAGAAGAGACTTCTTTCAAAAACATTAAAAATAGTAATGTTTCCAAACTTTTGACCTGTACTGTACAGTGCAGTATGGACAGTAGTATACAGTTAAGATAGTATGGTTTACAATAATATAAATTAAATATATTATATATGAGCAAAATAGATATACAGTATGAACAACATATACAGATATATCTGTATATGTTGTTCATACTGTATATCTATTTTGCTCTTATATATAATATATTTAATTTATATTATTTTTTGTACTAATCTTATATTGTTACTGCAACTACACTGCACATATATGTGCAGTGTAGTTGCAGTAACAATATAAGATTAGTACAAAAAACTACACAAAATTTGTTGGCAAACTTTTACATTGGCTTGAAAAGGCCTAGCCCGAAAGTAAAATATGATAGTAAATATTAAATAGATATTAAATATGATATTCTACAACGGCTATGGCTACTACTAGTTCGCCAACTGAAACGTTACCCTACTAAAACGACACTAACGAGACGCTTACACACGTTTGAACAACACAGTGTACAAAACAAACATTTTATATAGATATAATATTCTAATTAAATGAATACTTCCAATCACACAAAGAATGTCCTTGACGATGATCAATGCGCTGCTCCTGCTCGTGTCTGATAGCTAAATCATCCGTGTAACAGCTGTTCTAAATAAACTACATCTGATTGGTTAATAATAATCCCGTGTCAATATCTTGCCGCGCTATTGGCTCAACTGATATAGTAGGCAACCGCGTTTGCCTGCATATTTACGGGTCGCGAATTATGATTTCGTGGAAAATGTGCAATAAATGGGAGTGGCAACACTTTTCATATCGTTGAGAATAAAACAACCGTCCCAACTTTACAAATCCAGGTTCTCCCTCCATGGGGATCATCCATTTCGAAAAGTAAAGCAGATACGGACCCTCGGCCCACCGTCTAATTGGTTCCCTCGTTTTGATTAAAAGTTCCCCCTCGGCTCGGCGGCCCCCAATCTTCCCGGCCCATATGCACCAGAATACCCAGACGCTACGCTCCTGGTACAGGCGAATAGAGTAATGTTAAACTTCTGCATACAGTGAATCTGTGCATATGAAGACATCACTGCAGTCCTGCCAGCATTTGTGCTGTAATATCGCCATCATCAAACACCTGTTCGCATGACTGCTGCTAATTCAGAGACAGACTCACGCTCGAGTAACAGGCCCAGATGGAGATCTCAGCCCCGATTGGAAGTAACACGCCTTTAAAAAGCGCCGTATCTTTTTACGCTGTGCGTTTATGAGCTCCATATGGCCGCGGCGCTGCTAATCTGAAGAATGATTTTACTCTACAAACGCAGCAGCTCTTATGAGCTCCGCTAATGAAGTAAACGTGCCGTTAACTGGGAGGAAATCGCGCAGCTCTTTTACTGAGCCGCTCGCGTTAAATCAGCATGAAATGTGCGTTACACACAGCAGATGCACAACAACATCAAACATTCACACTAACTCACGTTCTCTTTATAGGGATGACGTATGGAAACACTTCTGGTTCCATTGTCCTGCAAGTCAGTGTTTTTTTTTTCCTGAATGAGTTTGAAGAACGTACTGTAGGTTAAAAAAAGCATGTGGCATGTGTTTAAAACGTTAAAATTTTTTGAAATTCTTGTTATGATTATGACATTATTATTAACATTTTCTTACTACATTTCTACTTGTTTCTTATTTTGGAACCGTTCCTAAAGGATTCCATTAGGAATTGTCTTATAGGATTTTCTTACAGGACAAGACATAAATATCCTGTAGGATAATTTCTACAGGATTTTAATGGGATCCTGTTTTATTTTAAAGCATCGTTCAAGAATTTTGAAGAATTCCTATCGAAATCCTGTATGAACGGTTCCAAAATATGATAGAAATTTCGATAAGAATTCTGTACAAGTTTCTTATTAGAAAATCTTTTAGGATTTTTTTGACAAGCAACATACAATGAACAACATCTACGTCAGGGTGATGTATACAGCAAATACAGAGACAAATGAATCAAATGATTCGCAAACCCCTGCCGAAGTCCCAAATTGATTCACAAAGTCCCAAAATGAATCAAATGATTCACGAACCCATCCTAAAGTCCCGAATTGATTCGCAAAGTCCTAAAATGAATCAAATGATTCACGAAACCCTCCTAAAGTCCCGAATTGAATCACAAAGTCCTGAATTGAATCAAATGATTTGCGAACCCCTGCTGAAGTCCCAAAATGAATCAAATGATTCACGAACCCATCCTAAAGTCCCGAATTGATTCGCAAAGTCCTAAAATGAATCAAATGATTCACGAAACCCTCCTAAAGTCCCGAATTGAATCACGAAGTCCTGAATTGAATCAAATGATTTGCGAACCCCTGCTGAAGTCCCAAAATGAATCAAATGATTCACGAACCCATCCTAAAGTCCCGAATTGATTCGCAAAGTCCTAAAATGAATCAAATGATTCACGAAACCCTCCTAAAGTCCCGAATTGAATCACAAAGTCCTGAATTGAATCAAATGATTTGCGAACCCCTGCTGAAGTCCCAAAATGAATCAAATGATTCACGAACCCATCCTAAAGTCCCGAATTGATTCGCAAAGTCCTAAAATGAATCAAATGATTCACGAAACCCTCCTAAAGTCCCGAATTGAATCACGAAGTCCTGAATTGAATCAAATGATTTGCGAACCCCTGCTGAAGTCCCAAATTGAATCAAATGATTCGCAAACCCCTGCCGAAGTCCCGCATTGAATCAAATGATTCGGGAACCCCTGCCGAAGTCTCGAATTGAGTCACGAAGTCCCGAATTGATTCGCAAAGTCCTAAAATGAATCAAATGATTCACGAAACCCTCCTAAAGTCCCGAATTGAATCACAAAGTCCTGAATTGAATCAAATGATTTGCGAACCCCTGCTGAAGTCCCAAAATGAATCAAATGATTCACGAACCCATCCTAAAGTCCCGAATTGATTCGCAAAGTCCTAAAATGAATCAAATGATTCACGAAACCCTCCTAAAGTCCCGAATTGAATCACGAAGTCCTGAATTGAATCAAATGATTTGCGAACCCCTGCTGAAGTCCCAAATTGAATCAAATGATTCGCAAACCCCTGCCGAAGTCCCGCATTGAATCAAATGATTCGGGAACCCCTGCCGAAGTCTCGAATTGAGTCACGAAGTCCCGAATTGATTCGCAAAGTCCTAAAATGAATCAAATGATTCACGAACCCCTCCTAAAGTCCCAAATTGAATCACGAAGTCCTGAATTGAATCAAATGATTCGCAAACCCCTGCCGAAGTCCCGCATTGAATCAAATGATTCACGAACCCCTCCTAAAGTCCCGAATTGAATCACGAAGTCCCGCATTGAATCAAATGATTCGGGAACCCCTGCCGAAGTCTCGAATTGAGTCACAAAGTCCTGAATTGAATAAAATGATTCGCAAACCCCTCCCAAAGTCCCAAATTGAATGAAATGATTCGCAAAACCCTGCTGAAGTCCCGAATTTAATAAAATGATTCGCAAACCCCTCCCAAAGTCCCGAATTGAATGAAATGATTTGTGAACCCCTGCTGAAGTCACAAATTGAATCAAATGTTGTAAGAAATATTATTGTAACCTTTAAATAATGTCATAATCACAAGAATTCAAAACATGCCACATGCTTTTATAACCTACAGTACATTCTTCAAACTTAGACTTAAAACTGCAGGACTCATGAACAACTATCACTAAACAAAAAAACACAGCTGTGGATCATTCAGGTAACATTAAGGTATTAAGATATTAAGAATCAAGGGGATGTAAACTTTTGAACCAGGTCATTTTTATAAACAACCATTGTTTTCTCTTGTGGACTATATGTAAACATGTAAACAATTGAAATTCTGAAAGGGTGCTGTAAATATTTGACCTCAACTGTATATAAATTAAAAACATACATGGACTAGGAACAAAAATACTATGGAAGTCAATGGCTACCAGCAACTCTTTGGTTCGCAACATTCTTCAAAGTGTCTTCTTTTGTGTTCAACTCAAGAACGAAACTCATACAGGTTCGAAACGACATGAGACTCATTTTGGGGGTGCACTATCCCGTTTAAAATAAGAATAGCTCGGTTTTGTTTGAATAGTTAATACTGTGTGTAATAAGAAAAAGGTTATTTTGTATTAGTGGGTCTGATTAAAGCTTTCTAATCATTTTAATATTTACAAGTTTCAGAAAAGCTAAATAACTTTTTTGTATTCCCGATGAACTTTCCCTCCCATCGACGACCCGAGGCTCCGCTGATCCGAGGATTTTGGTTGCGGTGTGTGTTCATTAGTGATATCCAGCTCGTTTTCTCAGTCTCACACATGACTGCTCTCGTTGTGGCGAGGCTGTTAATTCCGCTCAGCTGTAGATGAGCGTCCGAAAGCGGGAACAATGTCTAATCTCTGCTCTGTGGCTTTGAACTCGCTCACAAACAAGCTCAAGCGGCCGATTCTCACACTGGAGCGAGACGTGTGAATGCGGAGACAAAGACGTCCAGCCGAGAGCTCGTCAGCCGCGGGACGGAGGATTAATTAGCTCAGGTTGTTCAGAGACGCACACAGAAACCCATCAGGACAGACGGGACATTAACGCACGCTCATTACTATTCCACACGCACAGATTACACTGTTTACTTTCACAGCTAGTCATTAAAACCTCTTTTTTACTTCTTGGTTTCTATTTGAACAATAATATTTTAACCAATACATAGTTTTAGACTTTATATTTAATACATTTCTAAGACCTCGAAATGATCAACTTTGCTGTCAAGGAGAGACACTGCAGGCAAAAACGCTGTTTTTTCATGCACCTGTTAAGTCTGAGATTTTGGGCTTTTTGGTGTTTCATAAAGTGTTTTTTCAGACTAGTAGAAAGAAATCATCCAAAAGACACTGTTAAGTTTTCCTTTATAGCACTTTTTCTATTTGTGTCAATAGATTTCAATTACAATCCATGTTTTTAAAGGCCAAGAGTTTTTTTCTCCTACACTGAGCCATAAATCTCCACTTCAGCAGCACTTACACACACCACACTTTACAGTTTTATTCCTGTCTATATCCTGAAGGTTTTTACAGAGGGATTTGTTCAGATATGATTTGCTTGATTATTTACAACATTTTATTCCCCCCAAAATAGTAAGACTGTTTTCATTTTTCTGAATTAGGGCATGACAAAATTCCCTCTGTAAAAACATTTGACTCTATTATGTCAAAAAAGTGAAACGAGACTTTTGAAACTGACTTCATCCAGTATTTAGATTTTTGTACTAGAAATGTATGCAAATTATCACATATTTCATTAAATAATGGCTCATTTGCATATTTAAATCTTACATTTTAGAAAACTTGTAATACAAAAAATGTTTGCAATTATCAAAGTAATCAATCAACTGAGTAAGGTGATAACTATTAGTTAATTTTTTTTTACCCTATTCAACCGCAGTGTCTCGCCTTAAACCTGTCACACTGCAAAAAATCCTTTTCTTACTTAGATTTTTTGTCTTGTTTCCAGCCAAATTAACGAAAAATTCTTAAATCAAAAAGGATTTTCTAAATAGTTAAAACTATTTTTTTCTTTTCAGAAAAAACAAGTTAAAATTGAGTGAGTTTTTGCACACACACAAAAAAAAAAAACAGAAAACAAGAAAATCCTTCTTGATTGATATATTTTGGCAAACACAATCTACTCCATGACTTCTGTCATCTAATTGATAAGAGTTTTTTATCCAGTAAAAACTCATTTTGCTGTCAAATCTTGTTTTTTTAATCAAATAAACATCAGGATAACTGTAGTAGCTAATATTTCCAGATGAACACTTACTGTATTACACCTACTGAAGAAGCTTGGCTTTATTTCATTCTCCATGAATCATTTTGTAGAAAAATCAGTCCTCAGGATCTTTTGAGGAACATTTGTTTCCAGAAGCTTTACTTTCACTGTTTTTCAGAGGAGGAATGATCTTTGCAAGTCTCCAAAACATCTCACATCTTTATTTGTGCATCTCTCAATCACTCTCAATCAAAACCTCTCAATTTAGATTCTCCATATTCTCACTATATCAGACTACACTCTTAAAAATAAAGGTGCTTTAACAGGTTCTTCACAGCGATGCCATAGAAGAACCATTTTTGGTTTCACAAAGAACCATTCAGTCAAAGGTTCTTTAAAGAACCATCTCTTTCTTACCTTTTTATAATCTGAACAACCTTCTTTCGCCACAAAGAACCTTTTGTGAAACAGAAAGGTTCTTCAGATGTTAAAGGTTCTTTATGGAACCATTTAGACAAAAAAGGTTCTTCTATGGCATTGTGAAGCACCTTTAATTTTTAAAAGTGTATATGAGCCATAAAAGCCTGATGGAGCAAATATGATACAAAACATAAAGCACTTATGCAAACCTTTTTGTCATTTCTTTCATTCATCAAAGAATCCTGAAAAAATTATCACAGGTTCCAAAAATATATATATTTGTTTCCAACATTGATAATAAATCAGTATATTAGAATGATTTCTGAAGGATCATGTGACACTGAAGACTGGAGTAATGATGCTGAAAACTCAGCTTTGATCACAGAAATAAATTAGATTTTTAATGTATATTAAAATACAAGAAAGTTATTTTACATCGTAATAATACTGCACAATATTACATGTTTTTCTGTATTTTTGGTCAAATAAACAGCTTTGATGAGCATTAGAAAGTTGTTTAAAATACATTAAAAATCTTGCTGATCCCAACTTTTGAACAATAGTGTATATTAGAAAATATTTCTATTTTAAACAACCTTTTAATCATCAAAGAATCCTGAAAAAATGATCACAGGTTCCAAAAATATATATATTTGTTTCCAACATTGATAATAAATCAGTATATTAGAATGATTTCTGAAGGATCATGTGACACTGAAGACTGCA
>NC_133376.1:40598308-40731790 GCF_049309525.1 Garra rufa | reverse complement strand
CTGATTAACAATTTGCTAGCATGTTTTCTAGCATGATTATGACATTTCTAACATGTTTCTAGAATGATTAGCAAGTTACTAGCATGTTTCTAGGCTGACTAGCAAGTTGCTAGCATGTTTTTAACATGTTTCTAGCATGATTGACAAGTTGCTAACATGTTTCTAACATGTTTCTAGCCTGACTAACAATTTGCTAGCTTGTTTCTAGCATGATTAGGGAATTTCTAACATGTTTCTAGCATGATTAGCAAGTTACTAGCATGTTTCTAGGCTGACTAGCAAGTTGCTAGCATGATTGGCAAGTTGCTAACATGTTTCTAGCCTGACTAACAATTTGCTAGCATGTTTCTAGCATGATTAAGAAGTTTCTAGCATGTTTCTAGCATGATTAGCCAATTGTTAGTATGTTTCTAACATGATTAGCAAATTGCTAGCATGTTTATAGCATGATTATCAAGCTACTAGCATGACTGACAAGTTACTAGCATGTTGCTGCTAGTATGATTAACATGTTGCTAGCATGATTATCAAGTTACTAGCAAAAGAACTAAGCTACTATGTTTATAGTAGCTAGGCTAGGCTAGATAGTTACATAGATGATAAATATTCAATAGACTGGAAGTTTGAATGGATTAGAAATAGTTGATAGAGAGGAAGGTTGATTGAGTCTCAAGGGATTCTGGGAGTTTAAATTTGAATTTTGACAGTTGAAGTTTGAATTTTGACAGTTGGAGTTTGAATTTTGACAGTTGGAGTTTGAATAGTGTTGGCTCATTTGAACATTCTGTCATGTAAGTCTATGGGATTTTGATGATTTTACTCTTCAATTTGATGAGAACTATCAGTTTGAAGAGTTGGGCTGAGTTTGGTGCTTCTAGTTTGAAAGCTCTAGGAGGAGTAGCGTTCAGAAATGTAATCTAAGAAGAAGAATAAAAAAGCCTAGCCAACCTAATAACCTTTTTTTTTTTCAGTGACGGAGACTTTTTTCAAAAACATTAATTATGTGAAACTTTTGAGCAGTAGCATATTCACACAAACACATCTCATTCTCGCTGGTCTTGTGTTTCTGTAAATTTGACACCCTCAAAAAAAAAAGTAGCGTCGTCTCAAAATACGGGTCGTCCCGCATCACAGCCTTCAAAGGATCACCAAACACCTTCTATTTAAGAACTCCATGCTGAAAAGCATCTTGCAGCTTCATTGGGAGTGAGTCGGGTTTCACACAACTGTTGAATTGTCTTTTTTAACAGGTGTAAAGCTCACAGCCGTATGAGCAAATATAGAGGCTGCTCTGTGGTGAAAGCAACTGAGCTCCAGAAATAACGTTTAACCGGCACAACGGCCCTGAAGATCAGAACGCGACAGACACGCGCTGCATCAGTGCTGCGGAAATATAATACCGACTGCAAGAACAGCAAATACAACACGCTTTAAAAAGACAAACAACGAGATCCAAATGAAAACCTTGACGTCTCTGTGGGTTATCCGATCAGGAGCTGCTCTAATACATCATTCACCATCCTTCACTGTGGAGTCATACGACCCATATGGCAAAAAAAAAAATTTAACAATTCTGGCCAAAATATATTTTAAACATATGCCAAATATATGTTGTAAGCAGTGAAGCTCAATGAAATATATTTTTGAAAATAAATTTATATATTTTATATGTTAACAATATTTATTAAACCTTTATATACCACAATAAATAATACACAGTCTAACAGCTGTCTACATTTAGGCTTTGCTCATTATTTACTTTTATTCCAATATATGTTTACACGTGGTACAGACAGCAAATAAAGTTTTCTTCAAATGTAACATATGTAAATTTATTTTCTTGAATTGAAATATATGTAGAGCAAAATATATTTTTAAATGCTTTTAATAAAAATAATATTCAAAAATATATTCTCAATAATATACAAAAAATGTTTAAGAATATATTGGTAGAAAATGGCTAAAACGCAAATATAATTTCTTATTATTTTGAAACATATTTAAAAATAAACTTTTTTTTTTTTTACCATATGGCACGTGCGTATAATAACTGTAAATGGTTTAAATGATCATCATCTCAGTCCTACAGCTGTGATTATTTATTTTTGATAATTATTATTTTATTTCAGTTAGTTTTTTTTGTACAGTTAGTTTAAGTTGTTAGTTTCCTTTCCTTTTAGTTTTTACTTTATTTCAGTTTACGAAAATGTTTTCTGATCATTCATTTTCGTCTTGGTTTTACGAAAATAGCTGTTTTAGTTGTTTTTTTCACCAGGGAAGGTAAGTCCACAGAAGGTAAACTCCTCAATCCAGGTGTGTGTCAACCTTTATTTGGCATGCCGCTCACTTTATATAGTTCCTGCTTTCTGTCATGTGACTTGATTGGTCACATGACAGGCCAACCATGCATTTCTCAAAGGAACACTCCACTTTTTTTGGAAATAGGCTCATTCTCCAACTCTCCCCGATTTTTACCGTTTTGAAATCCATTCAGCCGTTCTCCTGTTCTGGCGATATCACTTTTAGCATAGCTTAGCATAGATCATTGAATCCTATGAGACCAATAGCATTGCGTTCAAAAATGACCAATGAGTTTCCATATTTGTCCTATTTAAAACTTGAGTCTTCTGCAGTTATATCGTGGACTAAGACCGGCGGAAAATGTAAAGATGCGATATTCTAGGACGATAAGATTAGGAACTACACTCCCATTCCGGCGTAATAGTCTAGGAAGTTGAAACTCGTTGGTCATTTTTTAACGTGATGCTATTGGTCTCATAGGATTCAATGGTCTATGCTAAGCTATGCTAAAAGTGATATCGCCAGAACAGGAGATCGGCTGAATGGATTTCAAAACGGTAAAACTCAACTTATTAACTCAGGAGTTGGAGAATGAGCCTATTTCCAAAAAAAAAAAGTGGAGTGTTCCTTTAAAAACATACACACTTAAAATGTTAAGAGGAATAAAATGGACTAAAAAACATGTAAAACACTTAAAACTCTTAAACACTTAAAACTAAAATCATTGCAATAAATAGAGCGGTAAAACATATTTATTGTGTGACAGTGTCACAACTTTTTAAAGGAGTAACTAGTAATGTGTAATATATTACGTTCTTTGAGTAACTAGCCCAAAACTGGTAGTCACACACACAATGTGATTCTGAACATAATTATAGTTGCTTTCTCTTTTCTTTCTTTCTTTTTCTTTAATGATTCTTAAAGGGGTAATCGGATGTAAAACTCACTTTTCCATGTTGTTTGAACATTAATGTGTGTTGGCAGTTTGTGAACACAACCACCCTACAATGATGAAAATACACCCAGTGGAATTTTTTAAATCTTTAAAAGTAATATCCCCTTTTTAAAATCAGGTCATTCTCAGCTTCTTGTGGGTGTGACGACACACTGACAGAGGCCCCTCCCACAATAGCTGATTGACATGAGCACCTTACCTTAGCCCCGCCCTCACCGAGTTGAAACAGTCCGACTCCGATCGCCATTGTGTGACTCAGGTGCAGAGGAAGACAAGAATGTCTCGGATTGAGTGATTTATGTGTTCTGTTGTTGGATGTAATAATCTGTAATAACGCAGTCGTCATTTACTCCTGACATCTGAGCCACTGAAGACACAGAGAGTAATTAACTGAAGAGAAACGAAAGTAATTAAAGTTACTTTCGTTTTTGAAATTAAAGCGCCGATCCCGATCTACATATGCGTCTATGTTCATCTGAATCATTCCTGATGCAGCTTCACCCACAGCAGAAGGGTTTTTTTATGCATCTTTACAAACAGCCTTTAAATGCAGCTAAAGTAAACATTACGGCTCATAATCCCACAGCAGAGAGGGGCGGGGCGAGCAGAGCTCATTTGCATTTAAAGAAACATGCAATAAATTGAGCTGATCTTTTGCAGAGCTTATTTTGACAAGGTAAAAGGGTGCTTTTAACACTACTATTGAGAATTTTTAACCAAAGTATATTATAGACTTTATATTAAGACCCTAAAGAATCATATGAACTTGAAAATGGGCATCCGATGACCCCTTTAAAATTCCATGTTTCTTGCCATTTCTTGTAATTACTTATGAAATTTAGAAGAAGTTTGTGTGAAAATGTTTTTTTTTTCAATTTTTTGTGTAGTCACACACAATGTGATTCTGAACATAATTATAGTTCATTTCTCTTTTCTTTCTTTCTTTTTCTTTAATGATTCTTAAGTCATTAATGACACACTCGTCTCTCATCCGTGTGTGTGTGTGTGTGTGTGTGTGTGTGTCTGGCCAGAGCAGTGGAAAGACACAGCAGAGATGTGACACGTGTGAAATTAGTCTGCCTGAATCTCCTCTGCCAGAGAGAGAGAGAGAGAGAGAGAGAGAAAGAGAGGCAGAGAAAGAGAGAGAGAGTTACTACTACCATATGCAGTGGCTGTAGTCCAGTGGTGTGAGAGTGTGTGTTTCTGTGTGTGTGTGTGTGTGTGTGTGTGTGTGTGTGTGTGTGTGCAGCATTACTGCTGGCTAACGCTGCATAGTTCTCTTCAGGATTTATTTATTCTGCTCTGAACTCCGACAGCACGGCATTGTGGGTCTCTGGGCGTCCGCACACACGCCTGATTATTGCAGCCCGGTTTACAAGACGCAGAGCACGAGGAGCGACGCGAGAGTCGAGAGACAAAAGAACGAAGCGGCTGCAGGATTCCTGTCGGAGAGCGAGGAGCTGCTTCCCATAGTTTGGCTTGGATCCACAAACCACATGAAACTGAGACTCTGCAGCTCCACACCAGAGACTCGCCGACTCTCTGCAGCTTCAAACACACACGTGAAGAACATCGCCACGCTCCAGCGGCAGCTGATAAAAATGAGACAGTTACAAAGAGTTTATATCTAAAGCGACTTACACAGCTGAACTCGAGACGATCCCCTCCAGCAACCCCTCAGATCTCATTCATGCACATCAAACCTGCAGCAGTGCAATAGAAGTAGTGACAGATCTTTTCTTCCACATAGTGACACGCATCTGAGTGAAACAGATTAGCGAAAAAGAAATACGTATGGCAGGGACTTTTTTGCAATCCCCAGTCACACAGCTCTGTGAAACTAAAACCTAAAAGCGCTGTATTGCATGCCAGACAAGTAGGTGGCAATGTCATGTTGTACAGAAATAATATGTGAACATGTAATTCACATGTGCATGACTTCACCAGCTGCGTTGCCAAATAATTTTCAGGGAAAGTTGCTAAATGATGATGTCATTACATAACCATGTCACAAAAGTTGCAAAAAAAATATGGTTATTTTGAATTTGTTTATTAAGAGAAAATATAAACATTTACATCTTATGTATTTTCTTATTAACTAGTACACTTTCAGAACCATTCTTGTTTTAATCAGTGTACTAGTAGTTATGCTACTGACTTAAAAAAGCTCATGAAAGTTTTAATATGAAGGAATTTTCTGTATTGATTTTTCATGTGTTTTGCCTGTATTTCAAATTACGCATGTCATTTTGTTTTATTCTTACAGGACATGTCCATCACTGCAAAAAATATTTTTCCTACTTAGATTTTTCTGTCGATTTTCTAGACGAGTAAAAATATTTTCTTGTTTTCAGAAAAACTAGAACAAGCAAAAAACAAAACAAATAAAATCTGCCAATGGTGAAGAAAGAAAACGTATTGAAAACAGAAAACAAGATTATTTTTCTTACCCCATTGGCAGATTATTTTGCTTGTTTCAAGCAAAAACAAGAAAATAATTTTTACTCGTCTAGAAAATACTTCTTGATTTAAGAATTTTTAGATATTTTGGCTGGAAAAAAGACAAAAATTCTAAGTAAGAAAAGCATTTTTTGCAGTGATAAATGTGACCCTGGACCACAAAACCAGTCATAGGGTTAAATTTTACAAAACTGAGATGTATACATCATATGAAAGCTCAATAAATAAGATATATGGTTTGGACAATATTTGGCCGAGATACATCTATTTGAAGTTCTGGAATCTGAGGGTGCAAAAAAATCAAAATACTGAGAAAATCACCTTTAAAGTTGTCCAAATTAAGTTCTTAACAATGCATATTACTAATCAAACATTACATTTTGATATATTTATAGTAGGAATTTTTCAAAAAATCTTTATGGAACATGATCTTTACCTTAATTTCCTAATGATTTTTGGCATAAAAGAAAAATCAATAATTTTGACCCATATAATGTATTTTTGGCTATTGCTACAAATATACCCCAGCGACTTAAGACTGGTTTTGTGGTCCAGGGTCACATATATACATAAACAAGCTGTATGGTTTGTTAGGACAGGACAATATTTGGCTGAAATACAACTATTTGAAAATAGTGAGAAAATATTGAGAAAATCGCCTTTAAAGTTGTCCAAATGAAGTTCTTAGCCATGCATGTTACTAATCAAAAATTAAGTTTTGATATATTTATGGTAGGACAAATTTACAAAAATATCTTCATGGAACATGATTTTTACTTAATATCTTAATGATTTTTAGCATAAAAAAACAAAATCAATAATTTTTGGCTATTGCTACAAACATACCCATGCTACTTAAGACTGGTTTTGTGGTCCAGGGACATGGATAATGGATAACAGATTTTTCTACATAGTACAAAAACTTGCACTTTTAAACGTTTTTCAGGCCTTGAAATGCTGTTGTTGTATAAATAAACAATAAGTGGAACAAAAATGTACAGATAACTTACTCACCCCCTTGTCATCCAAGATGTTCATGTCTTTCTTCAGTCATAAAGAAATTATGTTTTATTGAGGATAACATTTCAGGAATTTTCTCCATATAGTGGACTTCTATGTTGCTCAATTGATTGAAGGTTAAAAATGTATTTTCAATTGCAGCTTCAAAGGGCTCTAAACAATCCCAGGTGAGGAAGAAGAGTCTTATCTAGGGAAACGATTGGTTATATTCTTAAATAAATGAATATTTATACACTTTTTAACCACAAATGCTTGTCTTGTCTAGCTCTGCGATATACATGCGTACTTTGTGTATTCCGGTTCAAGACAGTTAGGGTATGTCAAAAAACTCCCATCTCATTTTCTCCTCCAACTTCAAAATCCTCCTACATCGCTGCAGAAGAACCGAGCCAGTGTTTACAAGGTAACATGCAAAAAAAGACCAAAATCACTTTACAAAAAAAGGTAAAACAGTGATGTAGGATGATTTTAAAATTGGAGGAGAAAATGAGATGGGAGCTTTTCAACATAATCTAACTGTCTTGAACAGGAATAAACAGAGTTCATGCAGAGCTAGACAAGACAAGTAGTTGAGGTTAAAAAGTGTATAAATATTCATTTATTTAAGAAAATAACTGCATAAACTGCTTTTTTAACCTTCAATTTGTTGAGCACCATAGAAGTTCACTATGTGGAGTAAAATCCTGGAATGTTTTCCTCAAAAACACAATTTCTTTACGACTTGAAGACAGAAAGACATGAACATCTTGGATGACAAGGGGGTGAGCAAATTTTCTGAAATTTTTTCCTTTAACTAAGTAACTCTAACAAAGTGACTAAGTACATATTTATTTAATTTTATATTTATAAGGCAAGCGGTTAGTTTAACCCAATTTTTAGTTTGTCACTGCATTGACGCGCAACAAACAGCACAGTCATCAAACAAGCATCCGAACCACAAACTCTGCTCTTCAGCACAACGGTGACCACAAAAACGTCAATAACACAAACACTTTTACATGTCTAACAAAACTGAACATTAACTCAAAAAGCATAAAATAACACTCATTTTCAGCATTTACTCTCCCAGTTCAGTCTTAATTAAAGCATGCTGGAAACAGAAAATAAATCCACTCATGCAGATTCAAATCATGCAGTTTAAATGCAGCTTCAAAGAGCTCTAAACAATCCCAGCCAAGGAAGAAGGGTCTTATCTAGCAAAACGATTGGTTATTTTCTAAAAAAATGACAATTTATATACTTTTTAACCTCAAATGCTCATCTTGTCTCTGCGTCAACTCTGTGTATTCCAGTTGAAGACAGTTAGGGTATGTCAAAAAACTCCCATCTCATTTTCTCCTCCAACTTCATAATCGCTCTAAATCGCTGTTTTACATTTTTTTGTAAATGGTGTTTGATCTTCTTTGCACGTTCACTTTGTAAACACTGGGTCGGTACTTCTGCAGCGATGTAGGGCGATTTTGAAGTTGAAGGAGAAAATAAGATTGGAGTTTTTTGACATACCCTAACTGTCTTGAACCTGATACACAGAGTTGATGCAGAGCTAGACAAGACCAGCATCTGAGGTTAAAAAGTATATAAATTGTCAATTTTTTAGACAATAACCAATCGTATGGTTTGATAAGACTTTTATTCCTCGGCTGGGATCGTTCAGAGCCCTTTGAAGCTGTATTTAAACTGCATTTTGGAAATTCAATTTCACTGCACCATAGAAGTCCACTATATGGAGAGAAATCCTGAAATGTTTTCCCCAAGAAACAATTTCTTTCGGACTGAAGAAAGAAAGACATAAACATCTTGGATGACAAGTTAATTTCTCTTTTGACAGGTCAAAGAAAGAAAGAAATATGCAATCAAGCATAAATATATGTCATGCCAACTTTAAAGCACAAGGTCTGGACATCTGTGTTTTCATTTACACTAGTTACTCTCAGTAATCTGGAATCTTTTGGATTAATTTGAAGTATTGTAGAGTGAATATTTTAACCATGACTTGTGCTTTAAAAATGCTACACTAATCTTTTAAAGTGGTTTTATGTGTCTCTGTCTGCTCACTTTCTCAGCTCTCAGATGTTTTCATGTGTTGATGTTGTTTCAGCAAACACTCGCTGTGTTTGTCCTCCGACTGACCAGAACTGACTCAAGAGAAGTGAGTGACCACTTAAAAGAAAACTTCTTAGTTTTAAGTTCATAACCAAAGTCTTTGAGTTGTTTCACACATACATGTATGCAGGACATTTTCACATTAGCATCCATAAACGCAGGTTATAACTTATAACGTTATTTTCAGGCCCTTTCTGTTTAAAAAAAGGTTCTTTGTGGCGAAAGAAGGTTCATCAGGTTATAAAAAAGGTAAGGAAGAGATGGTACTTTAAAGAACCTTTGACTAAATGGCTCTTTTTGGAACCAACAATGGTTCTTCTATTACAGAACTCGCATCCTGTTTGTTTGCTTTATTTTACAAAAGCACAAGTTCTGTTTTTACTGTGAGCATGCAAAAATAAAAGTAAACACATTGCGGTTTCAAATTATGCCCAACTCTTATCTGTACGACCGAAAAATAGGAGTATTTTATGTTTCAGCTATTCGATTGCGCAAACTAAGCACCAATCAACGAGAGTGATTTTTGTCAAAAATATGATAAGGACCAATACATATCCTCCAAATACATCTAAACCCACGCTTGCTCTGTCTCTGTGTTTAAATGCAAGCACTGTCACGATCTAATGCACTTGTTAATGCCGGATCTAGGAATGCAAAAATCTAAAATCTGACATTTTCCGGAACAGGATCCGGCTCAAATTAGGCGCTGGACACACTTCATCGCACTACAATGTGGATACACACATGTGTTCCTGACGTCTGTGACATATGCTCATGCCACATGTTATGAGGAGATAGAACATCACTCACTCACTGCTGCTCAACTTACAGCTGATCAACAAACCCTATCAACTCAAGGTCAAACCAACATCTAGAGCTCAATACATGAATCCAAAAAAATATGCAAAATGCTGCTGGGGTGTAAAGTCTTTCAATCGGTGCTCTTTGGTCGCGGGAATCTTTACAAATCTTCAGAAAAACTACTCAGACCAAGGCACTCGAAAATCTTCTTAAGAATAAAAAGCCTTTATTCGCATGGCTTAACAATTAAAAACAGATACCATGCACCGACGCCCTGACACCCTGATGAAGGCAAGTTAGCCGCAACGCGTCGGTGCATGGTATCTGTTTTTAATTGTTAAGCCATGCGAATAAAGGCTTTTTATTCTTAAGAAGATTTTCGAGTGCCTTGGTCTGAGTAGTTTTTCTGAACATCTAGAGCTATTCTTAAAGGGGCCATCGGATGCAAAATGCACTTTTCCATGTTGTTTGAACATTAATGTGTGTTGTCAGTTTGTGAACACAACCACCCTACAATGATAAAAATACACCCAGTGGTGTTTTTTTAATCTTTATAAGTAATATCCCCTTTTTAAAATCGGGTCATTCTCAGCTTCTTGTGGGTGTGACGACACACAGACAGAGGCCCCTCCCACAACAGCTGATTGACATGAGCGCCTTACCTTAGCCCCGCCCTCAACGAGCTGAAACAGTCTGACTCTGATCGCCATCACAGATTTGCGCCAAACTTTGGTGCTATTTTATAAACGTTGATTCAAAAGTATTGTGAAATGACGGCGTTTCCATTAGCCGATGTTATGCGACTAAAACATGTTTTTTACCTCTCGCGATAAGTCATGGCAACGGATTTTTGTGGGATTTTGTCTATATTTAATCGAATGTGACCTGTAAATGCGAAAAAAGTCTTGCAAAATATTCCTTTTTCGAATTGCCTGAAAAACTTTTTTGTGATATATGGAAGTTTTTGCGCAATTGACACATTTCCATTAGGCGCATTTTCAATTTGCAATATTTAAGGGGTAATGAAAACGCAGCTACTGTGTCGACTCAGGTGCAGGGGAAGACAAGAATGTCTCTAATTGAGAGATTGAGGTGTTTTGTTGGATGTAATAATGAACACAGCAGTCGCTATTTACTTCCGACATCTGAGCCGCTGAAGACGCAGAGGATTAATGCTACTTTCGTTTTTGAAAGGAAAGCGTAGATCCCGATCTACATATGCATCTATGTTCGTGTGAATCGTTCCTGATGCAGCTTCACCCACAGCAGAAGTAAGTAGAAGTTTTTTTTTTGTTTTGTTTTTTTGCATCTTTGCAAACGGCATTTCTTAAAGGGATGGTTCGGAGTAGAATTGACTTCATTGCTATGCACTCCGAAGCCCATGTAAATACCCCATCCGAAGTTTTTTTTTACCTTAGTCAAACATTTATGGAGATATTAGAGTTTTTCGAATTGCTTGTTACAGCAGTGAATGGTACATGTGATGTATCTCGTAAATTGCACCACTAAACGTGCAAGTAATCTTACCAAACTTGTACAGTAGTGTAAATAGGTTATGTACTCACAAAACGCTGCATCAGAACATTTGTAAGTCCACCATGAGTGTTTTAAAAACACGTTTTACCCGATCCCTACTAGTCTCAGAAACTACAAGTCGACGTCACTTCCCTGGTTTGAAAAAAGCACGTAAAAGTCCTCCTACTACATCTATCTGCATGTCAACTTGTAGGAGGACTTTTACGTGCTTTTTTCAAACCAGGGAAGTGACGTCGACGTGTCGCCATTTGTAGTTTTTGAGACTAATAGGGATCGGCTAAAACGTGTTTTTAAAACACTCATGGTGGACTTACAAATGTTCCGATGCAGCGTTTTGTGAGTACATAACCTATTTACACTACTGCACAAGTTTGGTAAGATTACTTGCACGTTTAGTGGTGCAATTTATGAGATACATCACGTGTACCATTCACTCCTGTAACAAGCAATTCGAAAAACTCTAATATCTCCATAAATGTTTGACTAATGTAAAAAAAACTTCGGATGGGGTATTTACATGGGCTTCGGAGTGCATAGCAATGAAGTCAATTCTACTCCGAACCATCCCTTTAATAATGTGCTTGTTGGCAAGTTTTGCAGCTAAACGAAGCTGAAGTAAACATTACGGCTCATAATCCCATGGCAGAGAGGGGCGGGGCGAGCAGAGCTCATTAGCATTTAAAGGAACATCCAACAGAATAGCTCGCTCTAAAAAGGTAAAAAGAGTGTTTTTTTACACTACCATTGAGAAAGTTTAACCAAAGTAAATTATAGACGTTTCATTAAGACCCTAAAGAATCATTTCAACTTGTGGAAAATGGGCATCTGATGACCCCTTTAAAAAATATATTTTTCAATTTTGCCCACAAAGTGTTTGCTGACTAAAGTCACTTAAAAAAGTCATTCATTTTCCAGTTCCTGTTGCTCAACTGGTAGATCCAGTTCTTGGGATTCAATTCACTGAATGTCATTTTGTATAAAAGCTTTATAAGTAACTGGTCAACCAACAGATGTAACATTGACTACATAAATCCACAGAAAATCCCCAAACAGCAGCGGATTCGACACACCGAACACAGAAAGTGTCCAGATTATTTTTGGGCCGTTGTAGATCCACACATCTCTCCAAACCAGACACCGAAAGCCTTCAGGAAACCCATGAAGACAAAGGAGCAGAAATGTTGTGCGGTGGAGTTCCAGCAGCAGAAATAGTTCAGAGAAACCACCAAATCCATCACTGTTTGACGGCCTGTTAACTTACGGGAACGTTCTGGAGCGGCCTGAATGAGACGGCATACGGACATGTTTGGACGCGAAAACATTACCGCCGAGCCCAAGCACGACTCCAGTTTCATAAATACATGGAACGTAATCAAAGAATGAATGAGCTGTCAGATGCGAGGTGCCAACGGGCTTCTGCTGGACCTCAAACTCCACCGAACGCCGGCAGCTCGCATCCATTCATCAATGACTATTTATAATCCCTTATAGTTCACGTTCCTGGAGTAATATCTGATCCTCCTGTTTTTATGTTCAAGAGGCCATATCCCACATCATTACACCAACTTCCTCCACATCGACATCCCGACTGCTCTACACTCTTAAAATAAAGGTGCTTCAAAAGATGCCATAGAAGAACCATTTTTGGTTCCACTAAGAACTATTCATCTCTTTCTTACCATTTTATAATCTGATGAACCTTATTCGCCACAGAAACAGAAAGGTTCTTCAGATGTTAAAGGTTCTTTATGGAACCATTTTATCAAAAAGGTTCTTCTATGGCATCATGAAGCACCTTTATTTTTAAGAGTGTGTGCAGTAAATTTTACAATTACAAAGAAATTTTGAAGTAGCTGAAACTAAAATAAAACAACATTTTCTTCACTTGAAATACAATAAATGTTAATTTAATTGTTCAAATAAAACTTGATGTGCTAAAATAAAATAAAATAAAAATCAACTAAAACTATATATTGGTCAAAGATGTTAGGATGTCTACGTCAAAAGTGATTTTATGTCCATAGAAAGCACATTAAATGTAAGTGAAGGTTTTTGGAAAATAAAATGTCAAAATTTGGTTGAAATAATGATTGTCATTCAGTGTAACAATATTTATGTAAAAATTCAAACAACATGCTTATTCTGACTTATAATAAGGGAGCATATTACATTTTATTGTGTTTTAAATGAGTAAAAAATTCTTACTGACAAATGGGCAAAACCTAGGAGAGTTGCACATTTTAAAAATGTAGAATTACAACTAATTAGTATTTGGGGTGAAACTAACTAATCTTTTAATATGTCATGAATTATTTTTTGCAGTAAATTGTTACACTGAATGACATTTTAGTGGGTGTCTTCTGTAAATTAGGGAAAATATATATTTATTTTTTGCTCAGAAAAACAAAAACAAAACTTAAAACTTATAAAATTTTTTGGGGAAAACAACAGTTTAAAGCAGTATTACACTTATAGTTTTTATGCTTAAACCCTTTTTTGTCTTTGAACCATATATAGATAAATACAAAGGAAAACTAATACATGTTCAAAAAAAAAAAACTAAAATAAACATAAAAGCAGAAAATATAAAAATAAAAGCTAATTCAACTTAAAAATAGAATACTAGCATTTGTACCACCAAGATTCTGATCAACCAATAGGCATCCTGAATGTCTAAATGTGGGTGGTCTTATGTTAATGAGCTCATGGGCAACAGTATTATTTTAGTATTATTTATGAATTAGTTTTTATTTTTGTATTTTCATTTTAATTTTAGTTAATGTTTTAGCTATTTTGTTCGATGCTTTTGTCATTTTTATTAGACATTGTAGTTTTTACTCATTTTTAATTTTAGTTATTTAAATGAAAATAAGAAAGGTTGCTTTGGCACCTAGCTGAAATAAGTTGAAGTTTTTTTGTTTTATTTATTTATTGTATTGAATTTATTATTTATCTTATTGATTAACATTCATTTTATTTGAAGTAATGAAATATGCATGGGAAATGAACCACGCAAAGTGACGCGTCTGTTGAAGTAGTCCCTGTTTTTTCACGCTCAGGACTTATTCATTAGCTGTAGGTCTGGTTCTCATATGATAATGTAAATCTCTGTTTAATTTCTTCCAGTTCTGAGATGAAAATAAGCCCAGATGGCAAATCTTGTCGGACATCAGGGTTCAGCCTCATTCAGCTCTGAAGGAAACTGGAAGTGAAGGTTTTCATTTGTCTCATTCTCTCCGGTCAAATCTGGACGCGTTTCTGACAGGAACCTCTGAGAACAGCAGGATTCTGGAGACACGAACGGGATGAAGTTTTCCAGGTCAAGCGTGGCTGAGATTCTGGGATTTAAAGGACGGACGAGCAGAAATCAGGCTGTTTGTGTTGGTTTGAGGATTCATGCATGTGGTTAACCCATTATTTAGTTTTAGTTCATGACTGACCTCTGTCTGAAGGCATGCTGATGGCTGAAAATGGTCATGCAATGTGCTTTTAATTAAAGTCATTCACTTCTGTTCTTTCATGTATGCAGATGAACATACAGGGATTGGAATTAACTTTGGCTGCTAAATTTTTAGGTTACCAGCCATTCACTTCTACTAGCCAAAACAAAACAAAACAAAAAACAGAAATAAACCAACAGCTTGAGGCTGTCTAAATCATTTGGTGTCAGTACTAGGGGGTTCACGAATCATTTGATTCAATTCGGTACTTCGGCAGGGGTTTGTGAATCATTTGATTCAATTCGGTACTTCGGCAGGGGTTTGTGACTTTGCCAGTGGTTCGCGAATCATTTGATTCAATTCGGTACTTCGGCAGGGGTTCACGAATCATTTGATTCAATTCGGTACTTCGGCAGGGGTTTGTGAATCATTTGATTCAATTCGGTACTTCGGCAGGGGTTTGTGACTTTGCCAGTGGTTCGCGAATCATTTGATTCAATTCGGTACTTCGGCAGGGGTTCACGAATCATTTGATTCAATTCGGTACTTCGGCAGGGGTTCACGAATCATTTGATTCAATTCGGTACTTCGGCAGGGGTTTGTGAATCATTTGATTCAATTCGGGACTTTGCCAGTGGTTCGCGAATCATTTGATTCAATTCGGTACTTCGGCAGGGGTTCACGAATCATTTGATTCAATTCGGTACTTCGGCAGGGGTTTGTGAATCATTTGATTCAATTCGGGACTTTGCCAGTGGTTCGCGAATCATTTGATTCAATTCGGTACTTCGGCAGGGGTTCACGAATCATTTGATTCAATTCGGTACTTCGGCAGGGGTTTGTGAATCATTTGATTCAATTCGGTACTTCGGCAGGGGTTTGTGACTTTGCCAGTGGTTCGCGAATCATTTGATTCAATTCGGTACTTCGGCAGGGGTTCACGAATCATTTGATTCAATTCGGTACTTCGGCAGGGGTTCACGAATCATTTGATTCAATTCGGGACTTTGCCAGTGGTTCGCGAATCATTTGATTCAATTCGGTACTTCGGCAGGGGTTCACGAATCATTTGATTCAATTCGGTACTTCGGCAGGGGTTTGTGAATCATTTGATTCAATTCGGGACTTTGCCAGTGGTTCGCGAATCATTTGATTCAATTCGGGACTTTGCCAGTGGTTCGCGAATCATTTGATTCAATTCGGTACTTCGGCAGGGGTTTGTGACTTTGCCAGTGGTTCGCGAATCATTTGATTCAATTCGGTACTTCGGCAGGGGTTTGTGAATCATTTGATTCAATTCGGGACTTTGCCAGTGGTTCGCGAATCATTTGATTCAATTCGGTACTTCGGCAGGGGTTTGTGAATCATTTGATACAATTCGGGACTTTGCCAGTGGTTCGCGAATCATTTGATTCAATTCGGGACTTTGCCAGTGGTTCGCGAATCATTTGATTCAATTCGGTACTTCGGCAGGGGTTTGTGAATCATTTGATTCAATTCGGGACTTTGCCAGTGGTTCGCGAATCATTTGATTCAATTCGGTACTTCGGCAGGGGTTCGCGAATCATTTGATTCAATTCGGTACTTTGGCAGGGGTTTGTAAATCATTTGATTCAATTCGGTACTTTGGCAGGGGTTTGTGAATCATTTGATTCAATTCGGTACTTTGGCAGGGGTTTGTGAATCATTTGATTCAATTCGGGACTTCGGGAATCAATTGAGGACTTTGCCAGGGGTTCACGATTCATTTGATTCAATTCGGTACTTTGGCAGGGGTTTGTAAATCATTTGATTCAATTCGGTACTTTGGCAGGGGTTTGTGAATCATTTGATTCAATTCGGTACTTTGGCAGGGGTTTGTGAATCATTTGATTCAATTCGGTACTTTGGCAGGGGTTTGTAAATCATTTGATTCAATTCGGGACTTCGGGAATCAATTGAGGACTTTGCCAGGGGTTCACGATTCATTTGATTCAATTCGGTACTTCGGCAGTGGTTTGCAAATAATTTAATTTAATTCGGTACTTCGGCAGGGGTTCGAGAATCATTTGATTCAATTCGGGACTTCGCGAATCAATTCAGGACTTCAGAAGGGGTTCGAGAATCATTAGATTCAATTCGGGACTTTGCGAATCAATTCAGGACTTCAGAAGGGGTTCGAGAATCATTTGATTCAATTCGGGACTTCGTGAATCAATTCAGGACTTCAGAAGGGGTTTGAGAATCATTTTATTACAATTCGGGACTTCCGCAGGGGTTCGTGAATCATTTGATTCAATACGGTACTTCGGAAGGGGTTCGTGAATCATTTGATTCAATTCGGTACTTCGGAAGGGGTTTGTGAATCATTTGATTAAATTCGGGACTTCCGCAGGGGTTCGTAAATCATTTGATTCAATTTGGTACTTCGGGAATCAATTCAGGACTTTGCCAGGGGTTCGTGAATCATTTGATTCAATTCGGTACTTCGGCAGTGATTTGCAAATAATTTGATTTAATTCGGTACTTCGGCAGGGGTTCGAGCATCATTTGATTCAATTCGGGACTTCCGCAGGGGTTCGTAAATCATTTGATTCAATTTGATACTTCGGGAATCAATTCAGGACTTTGCCAGGGGTTCAAACATCATTTGATTCAATTCGGGACTTCGCGAATCAATTCAGGACTTCGGCAGGGGTTCACAAAGGGGCAGGCAGGGGTTAATAATGTGATTCTTGTTATTGCTGCTATTCTTTTAATTGTGGCATTTATTTTTGTACTCAAAAATATGTCTTTTGAAAATATAAATGTATAACCTTTTTAACCCACACCCGTCTGACCTAGAATCAATCATTTTTTTGCATCAATTGTAATAAAAAAAAAAAAATGAACGATCGTTTTGCTAGATAAGACTCTTCCTGGGAGTCTTTTGAAGCTGCATTTTGGAAGTTCAAACTCGGGGCACCATAGAAGTCCACTATATGGAGAGAAATCCTGAAATGCTTTCCTCAAAAAACAATTTCTTTACAACTGAAGAAAGAAAGACATAAACATTTTGGAAGACAAGGAGGTTTGTACATTATCTATACATTTTTGCTCCGAACTGAACAACATCTTGTCCTCTATATTCAGTACATTTCAAAAAGCTGTATGTCATAACTGAAAAGACCAAAGACCAAAGAAAAAAAGCAGTCTATTCTAAAGTTTTTAGTTTATTTCAGCTAGTTGCCAAAGTGAAATTTCTCAAAAGTAAAATGCAATTAAAAAAAAAAATTTACGCAGAAATTGCTAGTAAAATTTCATAAAGTGAGATAAAATGCTCTGGAAGTGAACTACTCCTTTAAGGGTCTATTTAATGTGCATATTGACTGCAAAGTCACTTTGGATAAAAGCTTCTGCCCAATGCATGAATGTAAATGAAATCCGCTAAATGTCCTGAACTCAACTAACACTGATTCATCACTGTCACTTACTCAGTCTACATCCTGGTCATTTCTCCTGAACGCAGACAGTGATCAGTGACGTGTGGAAGAGCTCAGCGTCTAATTGACTGATTGATTTAGCAGAAACATCATCAGCCTGTAGTTCCTGTTGAACACATATGGACTGACAGATGGACAGACGTGTTGTGACAGATGAAGGTGTGTGTGTGTGTGTGTGTGTGTGTGTGTGTGTGTGTGTGTGTGTGTGTGTGTGTGTGTGTGTGTGTGTGTAAAGCCTGAGGCCATCGTCACACACCGCTGGAGCTCAACTCACAGCAGCAGACAAAGAAAAGCAGAGTCTGATGAGCACTAATCAACTTTGACAGATGTTCACTTTTCACTATTCTTTATAGGCAGAAGAATCAAAGGTTGACAACTGAGGATCTTGTACAGCTGGACAGAAAAATAATGGCCTCATCTCCAAACACCATAAACAAAACTGTGCAATCATATAGAAAATACTATTACAGATGACATGAACCTTAAACCAGCACTCACTGCATTAAATTACATTGCATCTCAAGTTTCCATGCATTTGAGTTACACAGTTTTAACACAAACTAATAAACTTAATGTGATGCATATGTGTCAGATATACATAAATCAAACAGGACCGATTTCTGTAATAATACTAATAAACTCATGTGTTTTAAATTTTTTTATAGTTTTACTTTTTCTGTTTCTGTTTTTATATTATTTAAAGTTTTAATATTTTTGCATGTTTTTGTTTTCAGTTTGCTTTAATAGTTTGTTTATATTATTTTTGTACATCAAGTGACACTAAACAAAACCTGAAGTTATTTTTATTTCAGTTAATGCCTATTTTATTTCAAGTAATGAAGAATTTTTATTATTCTTTATAATTTTTATAGTTTTATTGCATCTTTATAGTTTTAAATTTTCTGTTTCTGTTTTTATATTATTTAAAGTTGTAATACTTTTGCATGTTTTTGTCTTCTCTTTTTGCTTTTGCAGTATGTTTATATTTTTATTTTTTTTTTTTAATTTTAGATTTAATTAATTATCTTAATTATTTTTTTTACATTCAGTTGCACAAAAAAAAATCCAAAGTTATTTTTATTTCAGCAAATGTCTAAATAAAAAATAAAAAGTGTTTTTATTATTCTTTTTATTGATATTTAGAATTTTTTAATTTTTAGTTTTATTGCATTTTTATAGTTTTACATTTTCTCTTTCTGTTTTTATTTTATTTAAAGTTTTAATACTTTTGCATGTTTTTGTCTTTAGTTTTTTTGCTTTAGAAGTTTGTTTATATATATTTTTATCATAGGTTTAATTCTTTTTGTACATCAAGTTACATTAAATAAAATCTGAAGTTTTTTTTTTATATTTTGAATGTTTAGTATATTTATAGTTTTATTGAATTTTTATAGTTTTACATTTTCTCTTTCTGTTTTTATTTCATTTAAAATTGTTATACTTTTGTATGTTTTTGTCTTCAGTTTTTTTGCTTTAGAAGTTTGTTTATTAATGTTTTATATTAGTGCATCGAGTTACAATAAATCTGAAGTTATTTTTTGTTTTGGTTAATGCCTATTTTATTTCAAGTAATGAAAGTGTTTTTATTATTCTTTTTATTGATATTTAGCATTTTTGTATTTTTTGTTTTATTGCATTTTTATAGTTTTACATTTACATTTTCTGTTTCAGTTTTTATTTTTATTTAAAGTTTTAATACTTTTGTATGCTTTGTCTTCAGTTTTTTTTTTTGTTTGTTTTTTGTTTTTTGCTTTAGCCGTTTGTTTATATATTTTCTACTATTTTTTATTTTAGGTTTAATTAATTTTGTACATCAAGTTAAACTGAAATCTGAAATTATTTTTTATTTCAGTTGATGCCTATTTTAAAGTAATGAAAGTGTTTTTTTTTAATATAGTTTTACTGCATTTTTATAGTTTTACATTTTCTGTTTTCATTTTAGTTAAAATCTGAATACTTTTTGTTGGCAAATTTGTTTCAGATTTGATTCGAACTAAATTTTTTATGCATTTACTTTTACTTAACTGTAATATCTCCGTCCTGAAATTAACTTTGACCAAATGCGTTTGTCCTGTTCACAGTAACATCACTGTTCAAATACATCTCTATTTACCTGGACACAAAACATGTGAATGAACATCTGGACAGAAAGGACAAATATAATGAGTGTAATTTCCCAGAATGAATTATGATGATGGTCTGCAGTCATATTTGTCTCTGATCCAACAATAACAGTTAACGCAAAACTCAGCCGTATGTGACGATCACATCGGTAATGAACAAACCTTTGGATGAACAACAGTTTGAAATAAATACGGTGACAAAACGAATCAGAAATATGGAAGACATCTCAAAATGTAAAAATTAAAACTGACGCTTACTTGAGCAAACAGCACTAACACGTCTGGTTTGTATCTACAGTAATTTGTGGAACAGTGCGGTTATTAGTCGGTCATCCGTATAAACTGCTGTTTTCCCGCTGTGCGTGTGGCAGACGGCCAGAAGTTTAGGATTTCCCCCAGACTTCACTAATTAAACACCTTTGACTTGCTTCACCTTGGAGCAGCTTGGTCTCATTGTTTATACGTAGGTATTTATACTAGAGATTCACGATATGAAATTTTTTTACCGATACCGATAGCCGATAATTAAGTCCTTCTCGTGGCCGATACCGATACGTTCATATTTTTATATGATAATTTTGTGCACCCAGGAGAATACAAAATCTGAGATAAACTAAATGAAATGTATATTACTGTATCTGGGTCTAACAATCATAGCAAACATCAGTCCTGACTCTTCAAAAAAAAAAAAAAAATTTTTTGTGTAAGGCACCACAATTCTAAATAAATAAAATGCTTTGACATTTGTCAACCTGGAAAAAATGAAAAGTGCATCACGGAGTAACGTCAGATGTCCAAACGTCCGTTAAAGCTTCTTATTGATCATATTATGAATGTGTGCAGCAACCAATAAAACGTCATTTTTACCCATATCGGTCGATAATTTATCTGTCCGATAAATATCGTGCATCCCTAATTTATACGTTATGTTTAAAGTAGTGTTTCTCAAACTGGAGTACATTAAAACTGAGCATGTATTTCTGACAAGCAAAATGCAGCTTTTATTACAAAACGAGAAAATGGGAGTGCCGTAAACAGTCAAATGACAAATTACCTCATTCTGCAAAAAATGCTTTTCTTAATTAGATTTTTCGTCTTGATTCCAGGCAAAATATCTAGAAAATCTTAAATCAAGAAGGATTTTTCTAGACAAGTAAAAATTATTTTCTTGTTTTCAGAAAAAACAAGTCAAAATTAAGTGAGTTTTTGCTTAGAACAGATTTGCTTGTTTCAAGCAAAAACGCACTTAATTTTGACTTGTTTTTTCTGAAAACAAGAAAATAATTTTTACTTGTCTAGAAAATTTTTATTGATTTAAAAATATTTTGATATTTTGGCTGGAAACTAGACAAAATATCTAAGTAAGAATTTTTTTTGCAGTGTAGGACAATACTTGGCCGAGATACATCTATCTGAAAATCTGGAATCTGAGGGTGCAAAAAAAAAAAAAAATCAAAATACTGACAAAATCACCTTTAAAGTTGAAAATGAAGTTCTTAGCAATGCATATTACTAATCAGAAATTCAGTTTAGATATCTTCGTGGAACATGATCTTTATTCATAAAAGAAACATTGATCATTTTGACCCATACAATGTATTTTTGGCCATTGTATTTCAATGTTTAAAATGTACAAATAGCTGTATTTTTAGCTGAAAAATGCAAAATATTTACATATCTTTTATTTCATTAAAGGGACCGTATGTAGGATTGTGGCCAAAACTGGTACTGCAATCACTTTCAAAATACTGTAGAACGGTGTATCCCACCTGACTCGAGGTTGCCAGATAATCTCTGAAAATATTATCCAGATTATTATCCTGATCCACTCCATGATGGCGCCCGCATCATTCAAACTCATCTGACCAGAAACACTGCATGTGGTGATCTGTGACGAATGCAGGCGAGAGCCAATGAACGTTCGATTTTCCTGCCGCGTAAAACCTGTCGTTTCTTAAAGCGGCAATATTTGAATTTGTAAAATGCACTTCAGCGCGGGTTTATAGCTGTTGCTTCTGCACTCGCTGCTCGGGATGAAGATAAAGCTTGCCGGATAAAGGCTTGAATTTGGGTCTGTTTCTCGCAATCGTTTAAATTCTGATGATCTGAATTACAGCACACAAATAAAATAGTTTAATTTTGTAATTATGATGCATGTTAAGTGTATTTTATGGTTCTATTGTTAGTCACAGCATGTCGGAGAAAATGCCTTTTGCGTCTCACCACAACAAACGAAGTTAATATTACATTAATGGGTAAACAATTGCAGAAATGTTATTTATTTTATTTAAGGGTTTAAAGTGTAGTCTTGTTTAACATTATGTAGACTTATTCTTGGAAACGAGCTGGCAGCAGAAATCACACAAAACAGAATGAAATGTTATAATTTCATATTAAGCAAACGATTAAACTATTTAACAATGCAATTGAAAACAGGAGCTATTGGCAACTAAAAACAACAATGATAATTAAATTAATGCCGCGATTTCAATATTCATAAGGATTTGGTTTTAGATGTTGTCAAAACGTCAGTATAGTGCGTTAAAATGCTAAAAAATACAAGTATTTGTGCGTTTAGATGATGTAAATACGTCAGGATTGTACGTTTTAGTGTAAGTAAATGTACATTTTGCAATGTTACATTGCTAAAAAAAAAAAAAACGAAAATCATGTTCTTTCTTTCTCATATCTTTTTTTTCCAGTAAAAATATCTGAAGAGTCTTAAATCAACATACATTTACTGAAGAAGCTAAATTATAAGTCTTGTTTTCTGATTAAATCATCAGAATGCAGTGAGTTTTTGCTTAAAACAAGAACAAATATCTATCGGGGGATCAGAAAAATACTTTATTTAACGCAAAAAGATTATTTTTGACACATTATATAAAAAAGTCTAGTCATTTAGATTTTTTTAAACATATTATGTCATTTATATGCCATCTATTTTAAAACTTTGTATGTCAGAACTGAAAGCAGTCTATTGTAAGGTTTGCAGCACAAAAACAAACCCATAGCTGCTCATATTGTGTTTGAAACATGTGAAAAGTGTGAAAAGTGATTTTATTACTTAGTATTTTTGCTGTATTTTTTGTGGGTTTTCTTCTTTTTCCAATAAATATAAATATTTATTAAAATCAAGGAACATTTACAGTTGAAACAACCAAAATATGCCTAAAACAAGGAAAAAAATGAAAATAATGTGTAATAAATAATATATATTAACACCATTGCAGTGGTATTTTAGTATCAACGAGATGTATTACACTTTTTATTGATAGTTAGAATTTATTGCATTTTTATAGTTTTACATTTTCTTTTTGTTTTTATTTCAGTTAAAGTTTTAATACTTTTGTATGTTTTTGTCTTCAGTTTTTTTTTTTTGCTTTAGCAGACATACGCTTTGTGTATATATTTGTATAACATTTTTATTTTAGTTTTAATTATTTTAGTACAAGTTACACTAAAAAAAATAAAATAATAGTTATTTTTTATTTCAAGTTCATGCCTGTTTTATTTAATATAATTTAAAAAATTATATTTTTTATTTAGTACTGAAAGCGTTTTTATTATTATTTTTATTGATATTTTGAATTTTTATTATTTTTATAGTTTTGTTGCATTTTTATAGTTTTACATTTTCTGTTTCTGTTTTTATTTCAGGTAAAGTTAATACTTTTGTATGGTTTTTTTTCTTCAGTTTTTTGCTTTAGCAGTTTTTTTTTTGTTTGGTTTTAACTATTTTAGTACATCAAGTCACACTAAATAAAATCCAAAGTTATTTTATTTCAGCAAATGCCTATTTTATTTTAAGTAATAAAAGTGTTTTTATTATTCTTGTTATTGATATTTAGCATTTTTATATTTTTTTATAGTTTTATTACATTTTTATAGTTTTACATTTTCTGTTTGTTTTTATTTTACTTTTGCATGGTTTTGTCTTCAGTTTTTTTGCTTTAGCAGTTTGTTTAAATATTTTTATTTATTTATGTTTTTAGTTTAAAATATTTTAGTACATCAAGTTATTTTGATTTCAGCAAATGCTTATTTTTTTCAAGCAATGAAAGTGTTTTCATTTCAGTTTTAGTTAACAATAATAACCCTGTGCCACTGGCAGATATTTGTTCTTGTTTTAAGCAGAAACTCTTAATTTTTATTATTTCTTTCAGTAAAGTCACTGAGCGTCTGAAGTAAAGTATCTTGAATCCAGTCCAATCTAAATAAAACATTTAATAAAACAAACCCTTGCTCCTCTCACAAACGAGCAGAAAAACTGGAGGAAGAATAACATCACTGTGCTTTGTGTGGAAGATCATATTTTAGGCTTTATAGCAGTTACAGCCTCGTAAATAAAGCGCTCTAATGTTCTCAGCGCTATTGTTTTGAATCCCACATCAAACCTGCTGGCAGAAACACAAACATACGCTTTATTTGCTCCAAAACACACCGAACAGAAACGCCGGAGAGCTGGATCCTGAGACGGCAGAGGAGGATTTGTTGTCGCAGGAGGATGAAGTTTAACTTTATAAATGTGAAGCTACTGATTCTCGTGACTGGAAACAGATTTCGCTGCGTTCGCTGCTCAGACTGAACTTTATAAACCACAGCAAAGTACAAGAGAGAAGCTGACATCACCAGAAAGATCTGAGCCATGAATCACTGCGATGCTTGAGCCGTGATGTAACCACAAACACACACACACCGCTGACCCAGTAGAGAGGCTTCGCTCCAGAATACAGACATCCGAGAAGCATTTAGGGACGCAAACATCATGGAAATCCCTCAGTTCTCAGAAACAAGATGTTGCTGATGTCAAGAAGATCCTTCCTTACTCGTTCCTTTCCTCTCCTCTTATTGCATTTGTCAGTGATTGATGGACGACCGCAGTGGCGCAGCAAGTCAGACCCAGGCCCATGCAAACAATTTGTACGGGCCCCCAAATATTATGAGCTCCAACTTGGTTAACTTGTTGATTTTTCTTAAGTACATAACGTTACGTATTCACAAAGAAATAATATTTAGCTTTTTCAAGTCCATTCATTATTTGTAGCCTATAAAATCTGTCAATTTTATCATAAAATACAAACAATAAATGTGTTTTTACGCTCTTTAATTTGTTGTGAGATATATATATAGATAACTATATTTAACTTGGATCAAGCAGTATTTTCCTCTTTAATATTTGCAGCACGAAACATGAAAAAATATTTGAATGCATGTTAAAAAAGTCAGAGTTTAAAACGTCAATAGAACTTCTCGTGAATAAGTCATAATAATTGTAACATAATAATTAGCAAACCTTAGTCTAGAAAAGCCTGTATTTTTCTCATAAATCAGTCAGTTAACTAAGCCTATGTTTTTATTGGTGTTTTTCATGTTAAATGTGAAGACAGGTTGGATGCCACAGACTTTTTTTTCCGGGCGTAGTATAGGTGGAATTGTCACATTAACTTATGCAATATTACATGAATTCTTTCGTTTTTTAAGTAGTAATTTAAAGCATTCTATAGATATATTTATCATGTCTGTGAGGCAAATATTGGAATAGTTTCAGATCTTTTTTGTGAAGCACTTCTCCTCAAGACAGAGACGGCAGAAAGCGCATGTTTTCTTTAGCTATTTTACAAAAGCACAACGTTTTGTCGATATTGCGAGTGAACACAAACAAAAGTAGACCTTTTGCAGTTCCGGATCCTACAATAATCTTACCTTTAAGAGCAAAAATGATGGCGTATTTTAGGTTTCCACTATTAATAAGAAAAAAAAATGCGCTTCCATGTCCTACAAAGCATTCTTTAGCTTCCACTCTCCACACAAAAGATTGGAAATGCGTCTAAAAGCCACATTCATCTAGGTTAAATGTTTAAATTAATATTGTGAAATGCATCAAGTGTTTTATGTCTATAGATTTTATATAAGCTCGGCACGGCCGTGACTCAATCAAAACTGCACTCCGTGTTTAACTTATAAACATTTCCCATAAATCAGCCAGTTAACTAAGCCTACATTTTTATTGTTGTTTTTCCAGTTAAATGTTAAGACCGGTTGGATGCCACAGACCTTTTATTTCGGGCGTAGTATGGGTGGAATTGTCACATTAACTTTACATAATATAACATGATTTTATTACATGATTTTTTTTCATTTTAAAGTATAATTTAAAACATTCTAAAGATATATTTCTCATGTCTGTGAGGCAAATATTCGCTGAGTTTCGGTATTTTAGGTTTCCACTATTAATAATTTAAAAAAATGCAAATATGAGCAAAAATGATGGCGTATTTTAGGTTTTCACTATTAATAATAAAAAAATGCAAATTGGCGCTTCCATGTCCTGCAAAGCATTCTTTAGCTTCCACTCTCCACACAAACGATTGGATATGCGTCTAAAAGCCACATTTATCTAGGTTAAATGTTTAAATTAATATTGTGAAATGCATCAAGTGTTTTATGTCTATAGATTTTATATAAGCCCATATGCAACTGCACACCCAGACGCTACGCCTCGGCACGGCCGTGACTCAATCTAAACTCCACTCCGTGTTTAACTTATAAACTTTTCTTATAAATCAGCCAGTTATCTAAGCCTACGTTTTTATTGTTGTTTTTCCAGTTAAATGTTAAGACCGATTGGATGCCACAGACTTTTTATTTCAGGCGTAGTATGGGTGGAATTGTCACATTAACTTTACGTAATATAACATGATTTTATTACATGAATTTTTTCATTTCAAAGTATAATTTAAAACATTCTAAAGATATATTTCTCATGTCTGTGAGGCAAATATTCGCTGAGTTTCGGTATTTTAGGTTTCCACTATTAATAATTTTTAAAAAATGCAAATATGAGCAAAAATGATGGCGTATTTTAGGTTTCCACTATTAATAATAAAAAAAATGCAAATTGGCGCTTCCATGTCCTGCAAAGCATTCTTTAGCTTCCACTCTCCACACAAACGATTGGATATGCGTCTAAAAGCCACATTCATCTAGGTTAAATGTTTAAATTAATATTGTGAAATGCATCAAGTGTTTTATGTCTATAAATTTTATATAAGCCCATATGCAACTGCACACCCAGACGCTACGCCTCGGCACAGCCGTGACTCAATCTAAACTCCAATGTTGTTTTATTTTTCCCATAAATCAGCCAGTTAACTAAGCCTACGTTTTTATTGTTTTTCCAGTTAAATGTTAAGACCGGTTGGATGCCACAGACGTTTTATTTCGGGCGTAGTATGGGTGGAATTGTCACATTAACTTTACGTAATATAACATGATTTTATTACATGAATTTTTTCATTTTAAAGTATAATTTAAAACATTCTAAAGATATATTTCTCATGTCTGTGAGGCAAATATTCGCTGAGTTTCGGTATTTTAGGTTTTCACTATTAATAATTTAAAAAGATGCAAATATGAGCAAAAATGATGGCGTATTTTAGGTTTCCACTATTAATAATTAAAAAAAAATGCAAATATGAGCAAAAATGATGGCGTATTTTAGGTTTCCACTATTAATAATAAAAAAATGCAAATTGGCGCTTCCACTCTCCACACAAACGATTGGATATGCGTCTAAAAGCCACATTTATCTAGGTTAAATGTTTAAATTAATATTGTGAAATGCATCAAGTGTTTTATGTCTATAGATTTCCTGTAAGTTCATCTGCACCTACATATCCAGACGCTGTTTGTAAGAGACATGGAGTTTTCTTTTCAGAAGCTGTGGAGCGGCTCTGGCTTCAGTCTGACGGCCGGCGCAGATATTCAGACGTTACAGATGAGCCATTAATACTGTTTTATGGCATCATTCTGTGAATAAAACACACGGATGGAAAGCGTAATGTAGTTTCCCATCGTCTGTTCAGACGGCAATATAAACGTCTCTGAATGATTTGCTGAACGTACAGTAAACGCCAGTGATCTCAGTTTATAAGACTGAGGATGAAACGCAGAGTAAATACAATCAAATCCTCTGTTTTCACAGAGCCGGATGAGAACGAGCGGATGAATTGAAAACTGATTAAAAACTGAACATGTTCAATACTTCAGTCAAAACGCAATGATTCCTCTCATTCCTGGGAATGATGTTGAGCTTTGACCTCAGAGAAACCCTTCCCTCAAATCGTGATTTTCATGGGAATGGTTTCCGGAGATCAGAGACGGTCTGGCTTGAAGCGTGTCCCTGTCATCACACAAGTGTTTCCAATAATCGATGGTTTAATTGCTCATTTTGTTGGACTGAGATGAATATGATGGCACTGGTCTCAGCTGTGAGGTAATGAAGGGCGATTCAGGCCAAAGAGCTCAACTGCAAACACACTGGAGACCTTACATTACAACACATGTTACACACAGCTCACAGAACTCTTACTTTCTCTGAATTACATACGGTCCCATATGAGACAAAAATGTGCCCAAAATTTGTGTTTAGCATATTTTGCACAAAAGTTCAACATACACTCTTAAAAATAAATGTGCTTCAACAGGTTCTTCACAGCGATGCCATTGAAGAACCATTTTTGGTTCCACAAAGAACCATTCAGTCAAAGGTTCTTTAAAAAGCCATTTCTTGCTTACCTTTTTATAATCTGAAGAACCGTATTTGGCACAAAGAACCTTCTGTCAAACAGAAAGGTTCTACAGATGTTAAAGGTTTTTTATGGGACCATTTAGACAAAATGATTCTTCTATGGCATCCTGACGCACCTTTATTTTTAAGAGTGTACAAGAATGTAAATTGTGCCAAAATGTGCCAAAGAATGTTTCTCATAATATGGTTTAAGAAATTAAAAAAAGAAAAAAATCTGAGGCAGAGCAAGTTATTATATTAAATACATTTTGATTAAAGATTCTAAAACATGAATGAAAGTTAAAGTGACAAAAATGTTCCAAAATTGGTCCTGTGTTGTATTTCTGTTTGTTATTTATTATTTTATACAAATGTTCAACAGATAAGACTATTAATGTGACCCTAGACCACAAAGCCAGTCATAAGGGTCGATTTTCTATTAATAAATGGGCTTTTCCTTTGATGTATGAAAATCTGCAGTCTGAGGGTGCAAAAAATGTATATATTGAGAAAATCGCCTTTAAAGTTGTCCAAATGAAGTTCTTAGCCATGCATATTACTAATCAAAAACTAAGTTTTGATATATTTGTGGTGGGAAATTTACAAAATATTTTCATGGAACATCATCTTTACATAATATCCTAATGATTTGTGGCATAAAAGAAAATTTGATGATTTTGACCCGTACAATGTATTTTTGTCTATTGCTACAAATATGCTACTTAAGACTGGTTTTGTGCTCTAGGGTCACAAATAAGCAGGGAAAAGCCAATAAGTGTCCCCAAACCCCTCTTTAGTGCTTGCATCACAGATTCAGTGTTGATCTGGTCAAGAAAGTCAGAACATCTGATATCGATTCACAAACCATTGTTGGAATGAGCACTAAGGCTTTTCTGAATGTAACAAGTAGACAGAACCATACTGCTTTTATAAAGCACTTAAATAAAGCAGAAGTTAATAAACTCACATTTTACACACAATCCCAGCTGACAGAAAATGCTCCCATTAAGTTATGAAAACATTATAAAATATTATATAATACATTATATAACCACTGATTTTCACATCATTTTTCAGCAATGAAAACAAAACAAAGTTGCTTTCGCAGCGCAGAAAACAGCGTCTTCTCCACAGGATGTAAACACACTAACTATCGGAAGTGTTTCGTATTTATGCTAATGTGTTATCCGGCGATGTATATCTAGCTAACAGGCAGAAAATATATTTTTTAGAAATCCCAGGAAACTTCTCTGAACATTCTAAAACAATTTACAAAATGTTACATGAGTATCCAATTGAAACATTTTAGGAAAGAAAAACATTCAGTGAATGATGTATAAAAATGTTTTGTGCAAACATTAAAGATTGGATTTCTCAAGATGTTCAGTTGCTTTGTTCCCGAATGAATCAGTGAGTTTGAAAGAATCAACTGAATGAATGATTCAATGCATTCACTTGTCGCCATCTACTGGTGTAACCATGAAACTTACAGAAAGAGTTGCAATAAAATCCCACTACTAAAACACAGATTGACAATGTGTCTGAACAAGCACAGCACACACACACACACACACACACACACACACACACACACACACACATCTGATCCAGCAGTGTGAAGATCTGAGGAGAGTCCATGATGAGAGCGAGAGAGAGCTGATGAGAACCAGTCGTTCTCTCCTGCAGTGACGTGTTTGCATTGTTTGCTGATGTTTATTTGGACAAAGGAGGGTGAAATGCGATTGTTCTGCTCACAGTTGAGACTCTCGCATGGCATGAACATGAACACACACTCAAACACACACAGGAAGTTGAGTGCTGTCAGCAGTGTGAGCAGACACGCCCTTCAGAAACCCAAACATCATTGTTTCTGAGTCCAGTCCAGAGTCCGCTTCTCTGCTCTAAACTCAACATCTAAATCAACTCTGTTTACCATCTTAATTCATGTTCCTGATGTTATTCAGAAGAAAAACATGTCTGTCTTCATGATCTTTCATCAGAATGCAATCACTGTTACTGATCAACCTCCTCCATATGGCAAAGCAAAATTATTTTATGTTTAAATTATATTGCAAGATATATTTCAAAATACACTGAAAAATGTAATTTACTACAAAAAAAAAAATAATTTCAAAATGCATTTACATAAATGGGTCATAGATGTTAAAATGTCCATGTTTACAAAAGTGATTTTGTGTCCATTACATGCAAGCAAAGTGTTTTAAGGTTTCAAATAGTTTTGGGAGAATAAAATGTTACAATTTGTTTGAAATAATGTTACTTTGTCATTCAGTGTAACACAATATTTATGTAAAAATTTAAACAACATGCTTATTCTGACTTAAAGAATAAGGGAGCATATAAAATTGTATTGTGTTTTAATGAGTGAAAATGCTTACTGACAAATGGGCAAAACCTCGGATAGTGGCACATTTTAAAAATGTAGAATTACAACTAATTAGTATTTGAGGTGAAAGTAATTCATCTTTTTATTTTTGTTGTAAAAATGCCTGACAATATTGACACTGAATGACATTTTAGTGAATGTCTTCTGTAAATGATGGGAAAATGTATGATTTTTTTTTTTTTTGCTCAGAAAAACAAAAACAAAAAAGCAATTAAATTAAACAGAAAACTTTTTAATTTTTTTTTTTTTTTTTTGGAAAAACAACAACAATTTAAAGCAGTATTACATGTACTGTTTTTATGCTTAAACTCTTTTTCATTTTTGACCCAAATATATTTTCTACTAATTTACTTGCATATTTTTTAAGGCGCGACACTGCAGGTTTTTTTTTTTTTTTTTTGACCGGAAATGACACAGGCTTCTCCCAAAAGATAATAAGACGATGTACAAGAGGCATCATTGTGGAAAAAAATATTTCTCCGCTTTTATTTACATTTGAACAAAAAGTGGCATGTCCAAAATTATTCATACCCTTTGCAAACTGTCACAGTCTATGGGAAAATCCAAAGTTCTATACCATTCCAAATAGTCCACGCTGTTCTAAAGCATCCTGATTATCCTGATTCATTGGGAACAGCTGTTTTAATCAACTCAACAGGTGAAACACAGAAACTCTCTGCTGTTGGTTTGTGGACAGTCATGGCTAAGACAAAGGAGCTCACTGAGGACCTGCGGCTGCGCATTGAGCTGCTCACACTTAATAGAGCATATTTCATTATTACTATTAAATATTGAGCCTGTACAGGAGTAAAGTGAATGGAGGTGTTTTAGATGTGAACGTCACAGTCCAAAACAAAGTCACGCTTCCATTTGGAAACAATCGTGTATCAGCATGTGAGTGATTGGCATCGATAGCATCGTACATTCTTCAGACTAATGGCTCTCAAACACACTGTATCCCTCAAACGATCCTATCGCTCTCTCTCTCTCTCTCTCTGGCCGCAGCTGTGTGTGCAGGAATGCTCGATTACCCGATAATTAGTATCAGAAGTGAAAGCTAAAGGCTGCGACTCTTTCCCAGGAGTTTTCTGGATTCACTCAAACTGAACTTTTGTTTGTGCCACGCTTTGGTCTTCAGCATTAGCACTAAGGTTTTTAGTAAACAGCGTTGTCATTTCTCGTACATGCAACAGATCTGTCTTTAACATGACAAATATGAGTCTGATCGCTGTTTGAATGGGTCACATGTGCTCAAAAAACATCTGGAAACAGATCATATTACCAAGCTGATGATGCAGGTCAAATTTCACCAACAAAAAAAAAAAAGTCAAAATATTTTGCATGAAAAAAATATAATATTTTAATGCAAACTATAGCATAAATTAAATGTGCACTAAATGAATTAGTGTGTGGGTTCACTAATTAAAAAAAACAATAATTGAATTGAATTAAAAGTGACATTTAAAAAATCTTGCAAAACATACCCCGTTTGATTTACAACTTTTAAATGTTATTTAAAATGGAAATGTATAAATACTTAAATTTGAATGATTTCATACTTATTTAATTTAATGATTTTCTGTTTTGAAGTTTTGTTAGTTGTTTTATATGCTTTTTTAAATGTGTCTGTACAATTATTATTATTTTTTTCATCAAGTTGAGCTCCTTGCTCAATTATAAGATTTAAAAATGTAAAATTACGATATATTTGATTCACGGTTTTTGCCTTTTTATTATAATTTCAATTTAGTATCTGATTCAGTATAATGATAATTTACTATGGCAATTTCTACATTTTATCTTTTAATTTCGCATTTTTATGCCATAATTTAGACTTTTGTCTCATAATTATGACAGTATATCATAATTTCAAGCTTTTATAATTTATTATTTTGACTTTTTGAAATAAGACATGTCATAATTTTGACTTTTTAACTGTCATAGTTTTATCTTTTATATTATAATTCCCTTATTATGTCCTCATTTTGATCTCAGAATTATCTCATAATTACAACTTGTCATATAATGTCATAATTTTGGCTTTATGTCATAATTTCTGTTTTATTACATCATTTCAACCAATCACAACTTTGACTTTTTATCTCATAAATATGATTATAGTTTTATTGTAAGTTCTGTTTTTGTATGTTTTTGTCTTTTTTATTATTATTTTTAAATATGTCTCTACAGTTTTTATTTATTATTTAGTTTTAGTTATTTTATCAAGTTACACTTTAAAAATTCAAGTTTTTGATTCTTTTTTCCTTTTTATCATAATTTCAATTTAGTATGACATAATACTTTTAATCTCATAATTATGATTTACTATGTCAATTTCCACCCTTTACCTCATAATTTCAAGCTTTTATCATTTATTATTTTTATTTTTTTTTCGAATTAGGAAGTGTCATAATTCTGACTTTTTATCTCATAATTATGACAGTATGTTATAGTTTTTACCTTTTATATTATAATTCCTTTTTATGTCATCATTTTGGCTTTTTGTCTCATAAATATGATTATATTTTTATTGCAGGTTTTGTTAGTTTGTATGTTTTTGTCTTGTTTATTTTTTTTTTAATATGTCTGTACAGTTTTTCTTATTTGTTATTTAATTTGTTATATTATCAAGTTAAACTTTAATAATTTCAATTTAGTATGACATAATTTTGACCTTAAATCTCATAATTATAACCTAATTTTTTTTTAATAACCTAAAAAATGTCCACATCTTATCTTATAATTTCACAATTTTGACTTTTATCTCATAATTATGACTTAATTATATCAATTTTTACATTTTATCTTATAATTTCACATTTTTATGTCATAATTTTGACTTTTGTCTCATTGCTCAATTATGAGATTTAAAAATTCAAGTTTTTTGCCTTTTTATCATAATTTTAATTTAGTTTGTCATAAATTTTGACTTATCTCATAATTATGATAATTTCTACCCTTTATCTCATTATTACAAGCTTTTATAATTTATTACTTTGACTTTCTGAATTAGGACATGTCATAATATTGACTTTTTATCTCTGTATGTCATAGTTTTTACCTTTTATATTATAATTCCCTTTTAAGTCAACATAATTATGACTTGTGACATAATTTTGGCTTTTTGTCTTGTAAATATGATTATATTTTTTGTATGTGTTTGTCTTTTTTATTATTATTTTTTTTAAATATGTCTGTACTGTTTTTATTTCTTATTAAGTTTTAGCTATTTTATCAAGTAAAACTCCTTGCTCCATTATGAGATTTAAAAATTCAAGTTTTTTTTTTTTCAAGTTTTTTGCCATTTTATCATAATTTCAATTTAGTATGACATAATTTTGACAGAACAGAGGTGTTTAATTCTCATGAAAATCATGTTGCAATCATTTCTCTCTGTTGACTTTGTGGTAAAATCACAGTTTTCCTGCTGACTGGATGTTTTCTGTCATGTTCGAAAAAGTGAAACTTACAAGCTCAAGTGTTTCTCAAGTTTGCTAAACTACTTCTTTGAGAAGTTCTCCAGGTGTCTTTTGTCCCGTTTGCCGTCTGTCGGGCTCCGATAGGGACCCATCCGTGCATTAAAGACTCTCCCAGATCCTCAGAAGACTTTGATTTTCCAGTGTCATTGGCAGTCTGTCTGAAGTCTATATGGGTTTACAGTAAGCAGCTTACGGGACCTTCTCAGAAGTTCAGGAAAGCCGTAATCCAGAATCGATCCGTCTTATCATTTAATAGTCAAATCCATTCAATATTCAGCCTGATGTCCTATAAAATGCAGATAAGGCTTAAATCAACCAGAAACGTCCAATACAGAGATTTAAGTGAAGTGAAATTGAGCGGCGAGGATGGGATTCGCTTCTGCTTTGCAAACGCTGAAGAAACTGGACTAAAGAGTTCAATGATGGTCCACTTACTCTTACAGTAGTTATGCACTACAAACTTTTCTTCTACTAAAGTCTTCTGTTTTTGTTCTACACTGAGATTTATTTACAATTTATTATTATCATCAACGGAATTAGTCATCTGTCACAAGAAACTAATTTCCTTTAGATTTTTTGTTTGCTTTTTGGGGTTGTTTTGATTTTGTTTTGAAACTCATTTGATTTTGATATTTTTTGTTTGTTTGTTTTAGAAAACAAGACTTATTATCTTAAGTCATTTTGCAAAAATGCATTTTGATTTATGAATGTTTAAATATCTGTTCTGGAAAACTAAAATATTGAGGAAGAACTTTTTTTTTTTTTTTTTTGCAGTGTAATATTATTTAATGGGTCTGAGCAACTAACTCTGAACAGATGGATTTTAATGTTACCAAAGATTTATGTATTGCTCATTATTAGTTCATGTTACATTAACTAATGGGTTCTTTTTGTTTAGTGCTACCTGTGTATTGAAGAACATTTCAAAATATTGTTTTCAATGTTACACCAAATTCCAACAAAAAAAGAAAAAGCACACAGTTATTTTGTTACATGGTTAATTTGCATGAACTGTTAAAATGTAACAGATGCACTAAAATGATTGATGTCACATTCATTCACACTGAATAACTGTTTTTGGTGTTTCATAAAGTGTTTTTTCAGGCTAGTGGAAAGAAAACATCTATAAGACACCGTTAAGTCTTTCTTTTATAGCACTTTATCTATTTGTGTCAATAGATTTCAATTACAATCCATATTTTTAAAGGCCAAGAGTTTTTTCTCCTACACTGAGCCATAAATCTCCACTTCAGCAGCACTTACACACACCACACTTGACATTTTTATTCCTGTCTATGTCCTGAAGGTTTATACAGAGGGATTTGTTCTTATATAATTTGTTTGATTTTATGTAACATTTTATTTCTCCCAAAATTGTAGTGTTTTTTTCTGAATTATATTGTGAAAAAATGAGATCAAATCCCCTCTGTAAAAACATTTGACTCTAATATGAACAGTAATTAAACAAGAATTTTAAAACTGACTTCATCCAGTGTTCAGATTTTTGTTCTAGAAATGTATGCAAATTAGCGCATATTCCATTAAATATCATGAATCACAATGAATCATTTGCATATTTAAACCTAACATTTTAGAAAACTTGTAATACAAAAAATGTTTGCAATTATCAATGTAATCAATCAACTGAGTAAGTAAGCGAACTATTAGTTTGTTTTTTTACCCTATTCACCTGCAATGTCTCACCTTGAGATACAAAATGACTTAAGATATAAAGTCTTGTTTTCTGAAAATTGCATAAAAATGAACATGGACCCCTGCTCTGGACATTTTACATGTCTCCCTTATTTAACACACCTGATTGAAATCATCAGCTCATGAGGAGAGAGGCTGTGTCTAAATTCAGGGTCTACATCTTTCGGAGGACTGTCCAAATTCGTAGGATCCTTCAAATGCGGCCAACAAATACGTCCTCCTTTTCCCCGAATTGGAAGGATGGGTCTGGTGGACCCTTTCCCGTTCTACCTATCCCATAATTCCTTTCGGCAGAGCGCTTCCAGAATTTTCAAATAATGGCGGACGAAGCGAGCGGCAGCGGAGCGGGAGAGGAATATGCTTTTCGATGTAAGTTTTTAAAAAACTGGCGTTTCAAAAAATATTTTTTTACAGCGGTTGTCTAGTTAGGCCTTTGATTTTAGCTTTTGTTTTTATATTTGTACATTTATATGTTAAAAAAACATCACTTTCATAAACTAGCTTCTTTCTTACTGCCTGTGTGAATATCTATGTGAATTTCTTGTTAGTGATTGAAGCTGTTTTTAACACTTTTAGGGACGAAAGAGCAGACCGAACGCTGTCACGGTTGCTAGGCGACAGGATATGAGCAACGGGTACGAGAGGGAACTGAAAGAAGGGTAGGCTGTCCAAATTCACAGACACCTAATTCTGGGTTTTGCGGTCGGAGGAGGACCCCTCCTCCTTCAACCGGGTAGGAAGGATCCTAAGGAGGATGCGGACCCTGAATTTGGACACAGCCAGAGATCCATGAACTGAACTAATCAGCTAATGATCTCAATCAGGTGTGTTAAATAAGGGAGACATGCAAAATGTGCAGAGCAGGGGTCCCCCAGGACCAGGATTGAGAACCACTGATTGATTACATTGATAATTGTGAACTTTTTTTTTGCATTACAAGTTTTCTAAAATGTTAGGTTGTAATATGCAAACGAGCCATTATTTAATGAAATATGCACTAATTTGCATACATTTCTAGAACAAAAATCTAAACACTGGATGAAGTCAGTTTCAAAATTCTTGTTTAAATTTTTGACATATTAGAGTCAAATGTTTTTACTGAGGGGATTTTGGCTATCTCATTTTATCACTGCATAACTGAGAAAATACTTTAGAAAACAATATATTTTTTACAATTTTTGGGGGGAATAAAATGTTGTATAAAATCAAGCAAATTATATATGAACAATTCCCTCTGTAAAAACCTTCAGGATATAGACAGGAATACAAATGTAAAGTGTGGTGTGTGTAAGTGCTGCTGAAGTGAAGATTTATGGCTCAGTGTAGGAGAAAAAACTCTTGGCCTTTAAAAATATGGATTGTAATTGAAATCTATTGACACAAATAGATAAAGTGCTATAAAAGAAAGATTAACAGTGTCTTTTGGATGTTTTCTTTCCACTAATCTGAAAAAACACTTTATGAAAAACCAAAAAGCCCAAAATCTCTTGACAGGTGCATGAAAAAACAGTTTTTGCCTGCAGTGTCTGCCCTTAAAATCCAGAAAAGTAAATGGCGTAAATTACATCACTAATGTCATAAAATCGAGTTCTAATAACAGCGGGGCACATTGTAACGCAGTGTGACAACTTTCCCCATCCGCGCCACTGAGATTTAATACAGGTTAGTGTATTCTGCTGGTTTGCGAAGCATTAATAGATATCTAAACTGATAAATAACAGACTGGAGAATAAAACAATAGCAGATTTTTCTAAAAAAAACTGAAAACTGAGATGAAACATTTAATTCAGCCAGATATTTTACTATGGTAAAATAAATATTCAGTGATATCTTCAAAAGACTTTTGAATTTTTTGCCTCTGTATAGTGTTGCTATGATAACTAGTAAATACCGTGAATTAGTTTATGCTAGCATGTGTGGAAATATTTAAACCATGTGTGTGTTACAACTAAGTCAGAGCTCCTCTACACGTAACAGAACACTGAGTAAGAGGTATTTCTGTGCTTAGTTACTTCAACAGGTCTCCATGAGAGAGTTTTTTCTGAATCTCTCAGTCTGGGTTTCTTTTGTTTGTGAGTGCAAACACAATCTCTGAATCAGACAGACTAATAATCCACGTGGGATCTTCAGCGGAAAGGAGAATAAGGAGCCGAAGCAGCGGAGCTGTATTTGTAATTATGAATCCAGCAGATGGTTCCAGCAGTCTGTGATGAAAGTCCCTTCAGCTCCACCTTCTGAGGCTGTTTTGTGTGTTAGCGGCTCACAATCGATTTCAATCTCTCCCTGATGTAGGCTCTCGTTGTGATGGCGTGAAAATATGTTTTCCTGCCCGTGAGCCGGGGTTTGTTCTGTCTGTGGAGCTCAACTCTAGACGCCCCTCATGCCTCATATTCATACCTGGGTTTCTGCAGATACATTAAAACTCTTGTTTGGTTTGATTAAATGTAAGGCCATAGAACGTCTTAAAGGAGTAGTTCACTTCCAGAACAAAAATGTACAGATAATGTACTCGCTCTATAGTCATCGAAGATGTTCGTGTCTTTCTTTAATCAGCCGTAAAGAAATTGTCTTTTGAGGAAAATCTGGATTTTTCTCCATATAGTGGACTTCTATAGAGTTTGAACTTACAAAATGCAGTTTAAATGCAGCTTCAAAGGGCTCAGGAAGAAGGGTCCTATCTAGTAAAACGATTATTTTCTAAAAAAAAATATATATATATAGTTTTATATAGTTTTTAACCTCAAATGCCCATCTTGTCTAGCTCTGCGTAAACTGTGTGTAATCCTGTTCGAGACAGTGAGGGTATGTCAAAGAACTTTCATTTTCTCCTCCAACTTCAAAATCGTCCTTAATTATCAGCATAACGTCTTAAAAAAGTGAATTGTCAAGATACAAATATGTACAGAAGCCCATCTCTGCCGTATAAGAAAAAATCATGATTTGGTAAGTCATATTTATGAGATAAAAAGTTATGACTTTAGAAGTTGTTATTATGACAAAAAGTCAAAACCATGATATAAGTAGTCAATAATTATGAGGTAAAAGTCAAAACTATGACTTTAAAAGTTGAAATATCACATAGTACTTTATAATTATGATAAAAAGGTCATAATTGACAAGATAGAAGTAAATACAAGTCAAAATTGCAACTTATATAAATTGCTAAGTCATAATTATTAAAGTAAATGTCGATAAAAAAGTCAAAGTCAATATTATATGACATATTAAAGCTATCTAAATATAATATTTTTGAGTTTGCGTTTTTTGCTTTTTATCGTAGTTTTAATTTAGTATGTCATAATTTTTTACTTTTCATCTCATTGACTGTGAATTTCCACATTTTTATTGTAATTTAAACATCATATGTCATAATTTTGACTTTTAGCTCATAATTATGACATATCATAATTAGGTCTGTCAGTTGATTTAAATTTTAAATCTAATTAATTACATGATTTGTCAATTAAGTAATCTAATTAATTGCACATTTAATTTGGCTGTGAAAACACCCCTAAACGATTATTTAAAGCTATTTTGTGTTAAATGAGAAAGTATTAGTTAGACATTACAAACATGAGCTTAAGAAAGAAATATTTTATTTCAACTACTTCTACTTCAACATAAAATTTGCTACACATAAACTATGGAACATAAAATAAAATAATTTTTGAAAAAAAAAATCATATGTTGTAGATGGCCGTTCATGCATATCTTATGTCTGTCATCTTTTCCAACGAGCAGCTGGAAATAGTAAAGCACAGACATTTCAAAATGTTTAACTTAATAAAATTTAAGATGCCTGATTTATTTTGAGATTGCAAGGGTTTTTTCTATAATGGCATGCAGTATTTATTTCATTGTGCAAGTCTTAAAAAGACTTACTTAGAAAGCATGCATATGGTTAAAACAACAGCCAACTTTCTCATGTCTCATTCGGTCCTAATACACATGAGAGCATTACATTACACAGCCTACATTACCCACAATGCCCTCCTCTCGCTCCATCTCCCCACAGACGACACACAGGAGCATTAAGTCATATTTTTCCACAGATCCGCTTGAGTTCCACATGTGAAATCTGCTCTGGAATCCCTCAGGTGGGTCTCAATCAGCTAATAAACATGATTACATAATGGCAAATGATTAGTGGAAATCATTACGGCGCGTCACATGATCTGAGCGCCTCGGATGGACACGCATGAGTGAGATTAAAAAGAGGAATTAAGTCATTTCTGCAAATGCACTTTACTTTACAGCTGAACTTTGACCCCACCAGGACTCCCACTGTGACTTCCTGTTAGAGGAAAACCTTCTTAACCTTCTTTTCCCCTAAATACTAGTTAACATTATCGCATTGGACTCAAACTTCTTCTTGTTCACACAGTGTATAAGTACTTCTCAGAATTGTCCTCATTTTTTGTGGGTTTTATTTCACCTGGTCACACTTGTGGTGTCAAAAATGACCGGACTCCAAACAATTGCTTATAATTCTCTCATTACACTATATTTTCTTTTTGTCAACTTGTTTTCTTTCATTTAGGACTGGTTTTGTGTTTCTATTTACATCTGATTAATTGTAGGCCTCATTTATCTGAGAGTAGACACCTCATTTTTTAAGTGAAAAATTATTTTTTTATAAATAATTTTCACAATATGAGATAAAAAAAAAAAATTATAAAAACTTGCACTGTTTCTCACACCAGTGTGCTTTAATGTCTAATCAGGAATTTTGCTTTTAAATGTTTTTATTTTGGACAAAATTGCAAAAAGTCACACTTGTGGTGTTCCCGGGTCAAAAATGACCGGACTCCAAACAATTGCTTATAAATCTGTCATTATGTTATATTATCACCAAATATTGGATTCAATCTTTTTGTCAACTTGTTTTCTTTCATTTAGGACTGGTTTTGTGTTTCTATTTATATATGATTAATCATACGCTTTATTTATCCGAGAGTAGGCACCTCATTTTTTAAGTGAAAAAAAAAATAAATAAATAAATAATTTTCACAATATGAGATAAAAAAATAAATTATAAATCTTGCACTGTTTCTCACACTAGTGTGCTTTAATGTCTAATCAGGAATTTTGCTTTTAAATGTTTTTATTTTGGACAAAATTGCAAAAAGTCACACTTGAGGTGTTCCCGGGTCAAAAATGACCGGACTCCAAACAATTGCTTATAAATCTGTCATTATGTTATATTATCACCAAATATTGGATTCAATCTTTTTGTCAACTTGTTTTCTTTCATTTAAGAATGGTTTTGTGTTTCTATTTGCATCTGATTAATCATACGCCTCATTTATCTGAGAGTAGGCACCTCATTTTTTAAGTGAAAAAAGCATTTTTTATTAATAATTTTCACAATATGAGACAAAAATTCATGAAAATTTGCACTCTTTCTCACACTAGTGTGCTTTAATGTTTAATCAGGACGTTTGCTTTTAAATGTTTTTATTTTGTACAAAAATGCAAAAAGTCACACTTGTGATGATCCCGGGTCAAAAATGACCGGACTCCAAACAATTGCTTATAAATATCTCATTATGTTATATTATCACCAAATATTGGATTCAATTTTTTTGTCAACTTGTTTTCTTTCATTTAGGACTGGATGTGTGTTTCTATTTGCATCTGATTAATCTTAGGCCTCATTTTATCTGAGAGTAGACACCTCATTTTTTAAGTGAATTTTTTTTATAAAAAATTTTCACAATATGAGATAAAAAAAAAAATATAAAAACTTGCACTGTTTCTCACACTAGTGTGCTTTAATGTCTAATCAGGAATTTTGCTTTTAAATGTTTTTATTTTGTACAAAATTGCAAAAAGTCACACTTGTGGTGTTCCCGGGTCAAAAATGACCGGACTCCAAACAATTGTTTATAAATCTGTCATTATGTTATATTATCACCAAATATTGGATTCAATCTTTTTGTCAACTTGTTTTCTTTCATTTAGGACTGGTTTTGTGTTTCTATTTGCATCTGATTAATCATACGCTTTATTTATCCGAGAGTAGGCACCTCATTTTTTAAGTGAAAAAAAAAAAAAAATTATAATTAATTTTCACAATATGAGATAAAAAAAAAAAAAAATTATAAATCTTGCACTGTTTCTCACACTAGTGTGCTTTAATGTTTAATCAGGAATTTTACTTTTAAATGTTTTTATTTTGGACAAAATTGCAAAAAGTCACACTTGTGGTGTTCCCGGGTCAAAAATGACCGGACTCCAAACAATTGCTTATAAATCTGTCATTATGTTATATTATCACCAAATATTGGATTCAATTTTTTTTTAGTCAACTTGTTTTCTTTCATTTAGGACTGGTTTTGTGTTTCTATTTACATCTGATTAATCATACGCTTTATTTATCGGAGAGTAGGCACCTCATTTTTTAAGTGAAATTTTTTTTTTATAAATAATTTTCACAATATGAGATAAAAAAAAAATTATAAATCTTGCACTGTTTCTCACACTAGTGTGCTTTAATGTTTAATCAGGAATTTTACTTTTAAATGTTTTTATTTTGGACAAAATTGCAAAAAGTCACACTTGTGGTGTTCCCGGGTCAAAAATAACCGGACTCCAAACAATTGCTTATAAATCTGTCATTATGCTAGATTATGACCAAATATTGGATTCATTCTTTTTGTAAACTTGTTTTCTTTCATTTAGGACTGGTTTTGTGTTTCTATTTGCATCTGATTAATCATACACCTCATTTATCTGACAGTAGACACCTCATTTTTTAAGTGAATTTTTTTTTTTATAAATAATTTTCACAATATGAGATTTAAAAAAAATTATAAAAATGTGCACTCTTTCTCACACTAGTGTGCTTTAATGTCTAATCAGGAATTTTGCTTTTAAATGTTTTTATTTTGTACAAAATTGCAAAAAGTCACACTTGTGGTGTTCCCGGGTCAAAAATGACCGGACTCCAAACAATTGTTTATAAATATCTCATTATGTTATATTATCACCAAATATTGGATTTAATCTTTTTGTCAACTTGTTTTCTTTCATTTAGGACTGGTTGTGTGTTTCTATTTGCATCTGATTAATCATACACCTCATTTATCCGAGAGTAGGCACCTCATTTTTTAAGTGAAAAAAGCATTTTTTTTATAAATAATTTTCACAATATGAGACAAAAATTCATGAACATTTGCACTGTTTCTCACACTAGTGTGGTTTAATGTTTAATGAGGACGTTTGCTTTTAAATGTTTTTATTTTGTACAAAAATGCAAAAAGTCACACTTGTGGTGTTCCCGGGTCAAAAATGACCGGACTCCAAACAATTGCTTATAAATCTCTCATTATGCTATATTATCACCTAATATTGGATTAAATCTTTTTGTCAACTTGTTTTCTTTCATTTAGGACTGGTTTTGTGTTTCTATTTACATATGATTAATCATACGCTTTATTTATCCGAGAGTAGGCACCTCATTTTTTAAGTGAAAAAAGCATTTTTAATGAACAATTTTCACACTATGAGACAAAAAAAATAATTATGAAAACTAGTTTCTCACACTAGTGTTCTTTAATGTTTAATCAGCAAGTTTGCTTTTAAATGTTTTTATTTTGAACAAAATTGTACAGTCACACTTGCCAAAAATGGCCGCCCATTGAAAGTGAATTATCTTATATTGTGAAAATATTCATAAAAATGCTTTTTTCACTCAAAAAATGAGGTACCTACTTTCGGATAAATGAGGCCTATGATTAATCAGATGCAAATAAAAACACAAAACCAGTCCTAAATGAAAGAAAACAAGTTGACAAAAGATCGAATCCAATATTTGGTGATAATATAGCATAATGAGAGATGTATAACCGGTCATTTTGACAGGAATCTGAACACATCCAGAGGGTTAAAGGTGCCGCTGATGATTCTTAAATACAAAAACAAACAGATCTATCTATTCATTCATTCGTCTATTGATCTGAATGTTTGTTCCCAGAATGCCAAATGATTTCTAATGGCTAGAATAAAGCAGACGTGTGCACAGACAGACACTCGTCTGGTGTTCATGTGTGAATAAGACACAAGCAGGTGAGACTCTCGATGACCCACAGACAGCAGCTTCACAGACACGAGCCACTGATGAAGACCTCGCTCAGATGAACATCGTGAACCGAAGCTTCACACAGAAAGAGCAGGAGTGAATGAAGGCCTTTGTTTGTAGGTCAGCTGATTTAAGGAGAGATGGATTCAGCAGAGCTCCGCTTTACTGCAGTCCAGTCCAATTCAGATCAAACACAGACGAAGAAGAAACCGAAACAACAGATGCTTCCATGTGTAATCTAACACAGTCATCAGACATAAAACAGCATCAAAACTGTGTCACATTATGGAATAAAATGTCGACCCACGTCAAGCTTTAGGGTGTTGATCAACTCCATTCATAGTCTTTTTTCTGCTTTTTGCCCAACATTATTTATTTATTTATTTATGAAATTGACCCACATTCAAGTGTTTATAAAAAATAATGCATGAAGCAAAAAATAAAATGGTTTGGTTTACAAGCAGATCCCATGTTCTTTCTTTAGATGTTTTGTATGTTCAGATATTCATATAACAAAATATATACAATTTAACACCTATATAAATAGAGACATAGTAGTATACTTAAAGTATGCTGTTAAGTTCACTTAAAGAAAACATACGAGTATACTTGCAGTATAAAACTACTAAACTAGTAGTTTACTGAGACCATACTTCAAAGAGCACTAAAATGCATTTAATTAGTAAACTAACAGTATTTTTTTTTTTAGTATACTTGCAGTACAAACTAAAAACAGTGATGTAAACTAGTTGTGTTCTCAAAGTTTACTATTGTTATACTTCCAGAATACTTAAAAGTATACTTTTATATACTAGTGGGCCAATTTAGTCTCATGGGGTATTTAAATAGTACACTTTAAAAGTATATTACTAGTAGACTGATATTTGTATATGTAATATACTTAAAATATACTTGAACTTTAGTTAAGTATACTTAATAAAAAAAATACATAAATAACTTCTGTAAAATTATCTATGAAGTTAAATTAGTGTCCATTTTTATATATATATTTAGCTTTTTCTCATATCTCACACACGTTTGGGACTGAATTTTGTTGATAAACATGAATATGTACATTTATGATGATCCACTGCAGTATGAAAATGTATTACTTTTTCATCTGAAAGTGAAAGTTTATGCACATTTTTTTTTTTTTTTTTTTTTTTTTAAGGGTGATATAATGACTCTAGATTACAAAACCAGTCATAAGGATCGATTTTTAAATTGAGTTTTTAAATACAGTTATTTGAAAATCTGGAATCTTAGGGTGCACAAAAATTCACCTTTAAGTTCTAAGCAATGCATGTTTTGATATATTTACAGTAGGAAATCTACAAAATATCTTCAGGGAACATGATTTTTATTTAATATCCTAATGATTTTTGGCATAAAAGAAAATGCTACAAATATACCTGTACTTAAGACTGGTTTTGTGGTGGTCCAGGGTCACATTTATGGAGTTTTATTGAAAATAAATATGTAGGTTTCAATAAATTTCATATAATGATATATTTAAATAAAATTTATCATCAATATTGAATATATATATATATATATATATATATATATATATATATTGCATTATACTTTTCTTGGAGTGGTTCATGTTTAATTTGAAATTTAAAATAACTTATCAATTGTTAATTAATAAAATGGAAACATTCAAAACTTTGAATGAGAGGTTGCTACTCAGATACAATATCAGAATCAGTATCAATATGTTTTTTTTTTTAAATAAATGTAAAAATTAAGTTATGAATGCTTTATAAAATAACAATTCTTGGGGTCCAAATGGACCCTGAATGTGAAAATAGTCAGATGTTGATGTTTTATGCGGGTTAAACACTACTTCTTTAAAGAACAACAACATTGCATTAGCTAGCTAGCACACGTGCTAATGCAAGCTAAATCTGATGGGATGCTAATTCATAGGACACACACAGATGTCAAATGAACAGCATCTTTACTGCACCTCCATTATATCAGCCCCTTCAGTGAGAACCAAACTCTTGATTTCATGGTTCCTGCAGCCGTCCAAGAGCAACTCAACGAGTCTCCAGTCGCTTTTACTGAAACAAAAACCACCATTTCCCTTCAACATAAAGCCTACGCTTCCCAGCCAACAAATGGGTTTTTTCAAAGGCCGAGCGTCTGGAGCTGATCTGTATTTTCTGCAGGTCCTGGCAAAATAACACAGCTACACTGATGATAAAACACTGGAAGAAACTGGCAAACTGGTGCAGAAACATAAACTAAGAAAATATGGAGAAATCACACTTACAGATTCACAACTGCACACAGAAAAATGGCAAACCATGGGGTTCTTACAACGTGTCTTTACTGGAAGTGACTAATATTGCATGATGACCACATGTCACCTCAACAGCTCCATCTGGAACTGATTGATCAGTACAACTATTTCAGAAATAACACATGCATTACTTATATATATTTGTAAAACACATTTATTTAAAAAATGCTTTTCTTACTTAGATTTTTTTGTCTCGTTTCCAGCAAAAATATAAAAAAATTATTAAATCAAGAAGGATTTTATAGACAAGTAACATTTATTTTTTTTGTTTTCAGTGAGTTTTTGCTCGAAACAAGCCAATGGGGTAAGAAAAATAATCTAGTTTTCTGTTTGAAATAAGATTTTTTTCCTTACCCCGTTGGCAGATTATTTTGCTTGTTCTAAGCAAAAAAAGACTTGTTTTCTTCTTGATTTAAGAATTTTTTGATATTTTGGCTGGAAACAAGACAAAAAAAATCTAAGTAAGAAAAGCATTTTTTGCAGTGTATGTAAGCAAATTTAAAAAAAAATAAAAATTGAGATTTTTTTATCTCACAATTCTGATTTTTTTTCTCGCAATTGTGTCAAATCAACTCACAATTCTGAGTTAATAACTTTTTTCTCAGAACTTTGAGATACAAAGGCACATTTGCGAGTTATTAAGTCAGAATTGTTGGATATAAACTCACAATTTGCAAGAAATAAAGCAGTTCTGCAATTCCGATTTCATTTCTCAGAATTGCAAGTTTATAACGAGTATATAATAATTCTGACTTTGTAACTCACAATTACGAGTTTATTTGACAATTTTGACTTAATTTCTCGAATTGCATATTTCTATCTAGCAATTCTGACGTATATCACACAATTCGGAGAAAAAAAAGTCAGAATTGTGAGATAAATCACAATAACCTTTTTTTTTTTACTTTTTATTCAGTGGCGGAAACGGGCTTCCATAGTACACACACACACACACACACACACACACACACACACACACACACACACACACACATACAGTATAATACAATTTTTTTTAAGAAGTAAAAAAAAAATATGGTTACTTAATAATTTATATTAATACTATTACAAAATTGTTTTGATTTTAAAAATAATGTTTGCATTCAATTTTGCAGTTGAATTTTCATTAAATATATATTTTAAAAATCTAATAAAATAATGCATTTATTATTACATTTTATATTTTAAAATAATAATAATTTTAATTATTTATATTTATTGTTTTTATTTAAAACCCATCTATTTTTAGGCCTCGAACACTAGCTTGATTTTTTTTCTATTTCTATTTTCTTTTTATTTAGTTTATAATTTAAAAAAAAAAACTTATGAGACCTAAATTAGACTTGTCATAGCATTTTGTAAGTCGCTTGCATCTGCTAAATGTCTAAATGTAAATATAATGTAAACTGAGTAGCAATACTAACACTTTTTTTATTCAAGAAAATAATTTATATAGTTATTACGGAGTTTTAATGTTTACAATATTTTAAAATAGTATTATTTTATTTCAGACTGACAAGAGAAAAACGTCTGCATGCCTAAATCCGAGCTGTGGAGTGTGCGATTGGGGTATTTAGTGTGTTGACGGCTCTGTTGGTGATATGAGGCGATGTAGTTCTGAGAGAGAGTCGTGCTGACAGACAGAACACCTGGAGAATATTCCCACAACCAACATCTGAACAGGTGCTTTGAGCGGCAGGACGCTGAAAATGAAAACCAGCAGCGCTTAAACATCTTAAACAAAACCATTGTGTCAGGAAACTGGATGCAAGCGTCAGATACATGAAGCTCCTTATTGGTGGGGTTGAACATAAAGCTGCAGGAATGTAATATTTATCTCCAGCTACAGAGAGTGAGATATCCGTCATCCGACACGACGCAGAAGAGCACGATGAAAGAGGCCTTTATCTGTGCAAATGCCTTCAGAGGCGGAAAATCTTCCTCACAGCAAATGCACTGCTCAAAACTCTGGATTTGTGTCGTCTTTTAACACATACATCATCAAAACGTGACTTCAGACGCGCCATACGTGCAACACGCTCGCTTTAGACAAGTATTTCCACATTGATTTACTCTGTAGAGAGCTCCAAGCCTTGACCCAAACCAACCAGATGAATCACAACATCATAAACTTTGGTTTCAAACAAAGAAGTGTATAAAAAAAACTGAATGCATGACTAAGATACAAGACTGAGTGATTAAACTAATTTCAAACAAATGCAATGTACAACAGTCAACAGATTAACAGTGGAGTATGATATTAATAGTGTGAGTGTTTATGTGTGTGTGTGTGTGTGTGTGTGTGTGTGTGTGTAAATGCTCTCTGAGAGGTGAAGGAGGCTCCTCATCTCACATATGGAAGAGATTTATCAACAGCTGCAGTCAATCTGAGCATTTGCTGAAAGAGACACTCAGAAATGAATTTTAAATGAACATGGGGCTCTTTAACAGCGCTGATGATCGCAGGACAAAACATGGCGTCTGTTTGCCTGCTCCGACTCGTCTTTCCGATCGATTCCAGCCAATCAGGCGTTCTATCTGGATGCGTTCAAGATGAGTTTTCTAATCAGATTCATTGACGTGATTAAGCGGGATTTGAAAACCAATTTCTTTCAGTATGAGAAGACGTTCTGCTCAAAGCGGTGTCTGTGCTCGCAGCTCTCAGATGTGCAGATGGACTGGTTCTGCTTTGTAAGAATGAAGGATTGATGAAGTTTAGGGGCACAAATAAATGAAAGCCCCACAGATCCTCGTTCTGTCCTTTAGCTGTGCTGACAAATGAATTACGGTCCATTGTTTAGAGACGTCGAGCAGCAGATGCTGAAGTCATGCAAAGATACATCAGAACTGTTGAACAAACATTTTCGCAGTGCTCGAGACTATTTGTCTTCCAGAGACACTCGCAACTCGGTTGTGTTTTTAGTTATGGTGAGACGATTAGCTAAACCCCACGAGACAGAGAGGAAAACTTCATTTAAATGACAAGTACGTCATGACAAACCCTCAATAAATACAGCGACAGACAGACAGAGATGGCTCCATCATCAACAATTACAATCATGATGTCTGCGGGAAACTAAATGACAGTTTTTTTATGAAATACATTCTAAATGCAGACTATTATAATAGCAGCTGCTGGGATGGATGGATGGATGGATGGATGGATGGATGGATGGATGGATGGATGGATGGATGGATGGATGGATGGATGGATGGATGGATGGATGGATGGATGGATGGATGGATGGATGAGTGATTAAATGAATAGATGGTGGATGGATGAATGGATATATAGATTATAGACGAATGAATAAATCTATGATGGATGATGAAAAGATGGATGGATGAGGATGAAAAGATGGATGAATAGATGGATGAATGGATGAAAAGATTGATGGATGATAAATGAATGAATGGATGATGGATGGATGGATAATGGATGAATAAATAGATGGATGAGTGAGTGAGTGAGTGAGTGAATAGATGGTGAATGGATGGACGATAAATGGATGAATAAATGGATGAGTGAGTGAGAGAGAGAATGAGTGATTAAATGAATAGATGGTGGATGGATGGATGATGGATGGATGATAAATGGATGAATAAATATATGGATAGATGAGTGAGTGAGTGAGTGAGTGAGTGAGTGAGTGAGTGAGTGAGTGAGTGATTAAATAAATAGATGGTGGATGGCTGGATGAATAGATGGTGGATGAATAGATGGATTATAGATGAATGAATGAAAAGATGGATGGATGGATGAATGAATAGATGGATGGGTTATAGATGAATGAATGAAAAGATGAATGGATGGATGGATGGATGATAATAGATGGATGTATGAATAGATGGATGAATGGATGAAAAGAATTGATGGATGATGTATAGATGGATTGATGGATAGATTGATGGATGGATGATAAATGGATGAATAAATATATGGATGGATGAGTGAGTGAGTGAGTGAGTGAGTGAGTGAGTGAGTGATTAAATAAATAGATGGTGGATGGCTGGATGAATAGATGGATTATAGATGAATAAATGAAAAGATGGATGGATGGATGAATGAATAGATGGATGGATTATAGATGAATGAATGAAAAGATGGATGGATGATAATAGATGGATGTATGAATAGATGGATGAATGGATGAAAAGAATTGATGGATGATGTATAGATGGATTGATGGATAGATGAATGAATGGATGATGGATGGATGGATGGATGGATGAATAAATGTATGGATAGTTAGTGGATGGATGGATGGATTTTCTAGGTGGACTTATGAAAGAATAGATGGATGCATGGATGGATGGATGGAAAGATGGATGAATGAACAGATAGATAGATCATAACACAGTAAGCTTATGTTAAATGCAGCTCTTCAGTGTTGGGATCTGTCCTGTAATCATCTCCAGTCACTAAACCAGGATCAGCTGCTGTTTCTCAGAGATCCACCCGCGGGTCACGACCTGCTTCTCAGAAACACTCCCTCCTAAATATCCTGCGGTGTGTTTCGGCCGCAGACGCCACACGCAAATCTTGCTAAAGCGCCCCATGAGAACGTCTGACCCCGTTATTTAAGAGCTGCTCTTCTCCTCCCGCTGGACGTGAGCGATGATCTCTCCATCCCACATCAGGCCTACAGCAGACCGACGTGACCCGCCGTATAACTCAAGCACACATCCCACCGCAGCTCATTCACATTAACCTGTGCCAGTTAACGGCATTATAAACCAGAGCGAAGGCAGGAAATTCCTGAGCAGAAGCACTTCATGAAGACGAGGAACATCATTAACTGAAAACACACAGAGCCGCACTCGGACGTGTAGTTTGCTCATAATCTACAGCTGAAGCTCTGTGCACGCGGCATGATGTGCTAACCAGCGGTTTGTCATTTTTAAGTACGTTTTTTGTCTTTTTTATTTATTTAAAATATTACTATCTAGGTTTAATTATTTTTATTTTAGTTTTGGTTTTCCATTTAATATTTCTATTTTATTTCAGCTTTATTTCAGTTGACAAAAATGTCTTAATAGTTTTAGTTCTATCATTCATTTGAAGAATAATACACTAAAAACAGTAAAATATTTTTGCAATTTAAAAAACAGTTTTTGCTGCTTAAAATTGTAACCTTTATGTTAAAAGTCAAATTGCAATTCAATGGATGGATGTATGGATGGAATTACTAGTTGGATTGATGGATGAATAGATGGTGGATGGATGGATGGATTAATAGATGAATAGATGGTGGGTGGATGGATGGATGAATAGATGAATAGATGGTGGGTGGATGGATGGATGAATAGATGGTGGATAAATGGATGAATACATGATGGATGGATGGATGGATGGATGGATGGATGGATGGATGGATGGATGGATGGATGGATGGATGGAATTACTAGTTGGATTGATGGATGAATAGATGGTGGATAGATGGATGAATAGATGGTGGATGGATGGATGGATAGATGGTGGATGGATGGATGGATGAATGAATAGATGGTGGATAAATGGATGAATAGATAGTGGATAAATGGATGAATGCATGGTGGATGGATGGATAGGATGGATGGATGGATGGATGGATGGATTGATGGTGGATAAATGGATGAATAGATGGTGGATAAATGGATGAATACATGGTGGATGGATGGATGGATGGAATTACTAGTTGGATTGATGGATGAATAGATGGTGGATGGATGGATGGATGGATGGATGGATGGATGGATAAATGGATGGATTGATGAATGAATAGATGTTGGATAGATGGATGAGTAGATGAATGTATGGATGAATAGATGGTGTATAGATGGATGAATAGATGATGGATGGATGGATGAATAGATGGATGAATAGATGATGGATGGATGGATGGATGGATGGATGGATACATGGATGAATAGATGGTGGATAGATGGATGGATGATGGATAGATGGATGGATGGATGGATGGATACATGGATGAATAGATGGTGGATAGATGGATGAATAGATGAATGTATGGATGGATGGATGGTGGATAGACGGATGACTAGATGATGGATGAATAGATGGTGGATAGATGGATGAATAGATGGTGGATAGATGAATGAATGGATGAGTAGATGGATGGATGGATGGAAAAACAGTAAATTATTATTGCAATAAAAAAAACAGTTTTTGCTGCTTAAAATGTTAACCTCTGTATGTTGCAAGTCAAGTTGCAGTCCTGTGTCCTGTTTGTTCTCTCAGTTCAAAACCAATTCAACTTTAGGAGTTCTAAAACACACAGAACTGCAGTAAAGTCCATTTTGATTTCATGTTGTTGACTTCAAGGCAGACTAAAGGTTACCGAGGACAAAATCCTTTTGCCATTTTCACAGAGCAACATTGAGATTTGTGTTTCCTGAGGGTCATAAATCGGCTCGATGCCCCCCGGACGCCCCGAAACCGCATTCCCAGAGGAACAATGTGCATCTCTCCTTGCTGACTGTGTGAAAGAGTGTGTGTGTTTAGCCTGGAGCCCATGAATTATCAAAGATGAATGGCATTATCAGCAGCAGCTGTAAGAATGCATGTCCTCGCTGCTCGCACAGGAACAGGAAGTTCTTACAGTAAGCGGGGATTGGCTGAGGTCTGGAGGCCAAACTACTATAATGGTTCGCGAAGGAAACGGTGGGTTCAGGAGCGTGACCGAGAGCTAATTCCTCATCAAACGTGTGCCAAGGCCAAAGCGGACTCTTCCAGAATCAGAATATCACACGAGCTGAAGTTGAGCCGCTTTCAGAGGATTTCCTTTGTCAGAAACACAGTTTGACTGAATGGACTTTCTGATTTGTTCAGTCTTGCGTTTCGGGGGCGTGATGGGAACCATCATCAGCTTTTAATGAGCAGAACACGTCCAGCTGAAGCAAACAGAGCTGAAGCCTTTCACTGCTTTACTTCTGCAGAAAATATATCGATATTTACATTAAACACTGATGGCGCAACACTTTTTGGCTGAAAACAAATCATAAAAGTGTTTGTTTTGTTCAAAAATCTTATAAAAGCATGAGGTGGTGAGGGAGGCCTTTTATTTCACACTATTCATATGAATGCTTGAGCTAAAGTTTTGAATAATAAAAGTTAATCAAGGCTATTTTTAACTAAAACTAGAACTAAAACATTTTCGTTAACTGAAAAAAAAATTAACACTTCAATATTAAATGAAAACCCTAAACTTATGAACTTATTTTCATTCAGAGTTAAAGCACTAAAACTACTAATTGGAAATAAATAAAAATTAAACCTAAATACTAATATTCGCAAAGACAATTTAAAAAAATTACAAGATGACATAACAAAATTACTTAAGTAACTAAAATGAAAATGAAAACTGAAAGTAAAAACACAATGCCAGTTCAAAATATTAATCAATATTGTTTAAATAACACTGGTCCAATATAATCACTTTAGCAAATTGTGTAAAAATTTCGGTTTATTTTAATAAAATATTTTAATGACACAAAAATAAACTATTCAAAAATACAGATTTTGAACCTTAAAGCTTAAAAAAAAAAAAAAATTTAATATGGCTTTAGAATAGTAACAATAAATATAGATAAATAGACATTTTATTATATGATATGATTAATATCATATTTTTAAATATGACGGCTTCATTATAATTATAAAAATAGTGATTATCTCTAAGGTGGAAACCCAACATAATATTAAATTATATTTAATCTAACCATGTCATGTCAACAAATGGAAAAGTTAGCCAGTTATTTATTTGTTTACTTTATTTATATGTGACTTTACTTTTGCAGGAGCTCTTTTACCCCGAATACCATACTTTTATATGTTCTTAAGTTAAAAAACTATAGCTTTAATTACCTTGAACAAAACTGAAAATCACTAACAGGACCTTTGTCTTAAAATATAATCTACAACATTTAAAAGGGAAAAAAAAACATTAAATATTAAATCAGCTTTGCACTGCTGTGTTTGCATCGAGGGTCTGCTAAAATCACATTATGAACATAATCAAATGTTAAAGAGACAATTCACCCAAAAATAACATCATTTACTACTTTGATTTTTTGAAGAACAAAATATTGGACCCCATTGACATTGCATGGGAAAAAAACTGAGAGCCATTCAGGTTTGAAACGGCATGAGTGTGAGTAAATGATGACAGAATGCATGTTTTTGTGTGAATGATCTTGTTAATGACCATGCTGTGTTTTAACGGTTGAACGTCTCAATAACAGCAGGGAGGGAAAGACGCCTGAAGTCTTCAAGAATACAAAAGACTCTCAGCCAATCCTGCATCGCTGCTGAACTCCTGCTGAGTCGCCGGGTAGGATCCGGAACAGTGATGTCATCAGTAATTGGGTGGGCGGAGCTCAATCTGTGATGCCAGCTGGTGTGTTAATGACTTAATGAGAAAACACCTGAACACAAACACACTAGTTCATGTTCCTGCGCTAATTATGAGCGTCAAGGACATTCCGATTAAGCAGAAATGTGATCAATCAGGAACAGGCTTTGGGAAAATAGGAATGTATTTCCCAATGAAAAATAATAATGTGATCACAATTTGCAGCAATGATACTAAAGGATAAGTTCACTTCCTGAACAAAAATGTACAGATAATGTACTCAACCCCTTGTAAAGAAATAGTTTTTTGAGGAAAACATTTTAGGAATTTTCATTTCCATATAGTGGACTTCTATGGTGCCCACGAGTTTGAACTTCCAAAATGCAGCTTAAATGCAGCTTCAAAGGACTCTAAATGACGAAGAAGGGTCTTATTTTATCTACTTTTTAACCTCAAATGCTTGTCTTGTCTAGCTCTGCATTCTGGGCCAATACAGTTAGGGCAGGGGTTCTCACACTGCAAAAAAAAAAATGCATTTCTTATTTAGATTTTTGTCTTGTTTCCAGCCAAAATATCTAAATATTCATAAATCAAGAAGGATTTTCTAGACGAGTAAAAATGATTGTCTTGTTTTCAGAAAAAACAAGTCAAAATGAAGTGAGTTTTTGCTTAGAACAAGCAAAACAATCTGCCAATGGGGTAAGAAAAAAAACTTGTTTCAAGCAAAAACACGCTTAATTTTGACTTGTTTTTTCAAAAACAAGCCCATTTTTACTCGTCTAGAAAATCCTTCTTAATTTTAGAATTTTAAGATATTTTGGCTGGAAAAAAAGACAAAAATTTAAGTAAGAAAAGCATGTTTTGCAGTGCAACCCTGTTCCTGGAGATCTACCTTCCTCCTGTTCAGCTCCAACCCTGATCAAACACACCTGAACCTACTAATTAGGATCTGAAGGAGCACTTGATAATTACAGACAGGTGTGTTTGATCAAGGTTGGAACTGATTTCTGCAGGAAGGTAGATCTCCAGGAACTAGAGTATGTCGAAAAACTAGGGGTGGGGGAAAAATCGATTCACATTTGCGATTCAATTCAACAATCACAATTAAGTCTTCTAGTGATTTGCATCAATTCACACATTTCAAAAATAGATTTTCTAGTTAATATAATAATAATAATAGCCTAGCCCTAAAAACAATAACATGATGTTGTTCGAAACAAAACTGCTACAGCAATGGAGGAAAAGAAACAAATACATCCTGCTCCATTTTCTGCGAAGGGAAATAATTGCTTTTGAAGTTGGAGGAGAAAATGAGATGAGTTTTTCGACATTCCCTAACTGTCTTGAACTGGAATATACACAGAGTTGACGCAGAGCTAGACAAGACCTTTGAGGTTAAAAAGTATATAAATTGTATTTTATTTTAGAAAATGACCAATCGTTTCACTAGATAAGACCCTTCTTCCTCAGCTGGGATCATTTAGAGTCCTTTGAAGCTGCATTTAAACTGCATTTTGGAAGTTCAAACTCAGGGCACCATAGAAGTCCACTATATGGAGAGAAATCCTAAAACATAATTTCTTTACGACTAAAGAAAGAAAGACATAAACATCTTGGATGACAATGGGGTGAGTACATTATCTGTATATTTTTGTTCTGGAAGTTCAAACTTCTCCTTTTAATGGAGTAGTCTTAGATGTTTCTCCTAAGAAATCTGAACTTAAGTCTCTGGTTCTGGTCCAGATAAAGTGAGAGATGATCAGCTGAGAAAACACACTCACACCTGCTGATCAGCAGTGCTTTGAGTTTACCAGCATGAATCCAGACACACCTCACAGAGAAATATACTATCATCTATCTAATATGAATTTCTTTAAATTTTTAAGTCTACTTCCATTCATTCTAATTCAAATGGCAATTATTGATTTCATTTTCCAATTCAAATTTAGAAACTGAAACTTAAAAGCCTTCTCAGTTCAGGAGCTGATCTGGAAATAAGATCGATTGATTACATTGATAAATGCAAACTTTTTTGCATTACAAGTTTTCTTTTTTTTGCATTACACTGTATTACAAGTTTTCTAAAATGTTGGGTTTGAATATGCAAATGAGCCATTATTTAATTAAATATGCGGTAATGTGCATACATTTCATACAAAAATCTAAACACTGGGTGAAGTCAGTTTCAACATTCTTGTTTAATTTTTTTGACATAATAGAGTCAAATGTTTTTACAGAGGGAATTTTGGGTATCTCATTTCGTCACTCCATAATTCAGAAAAAACACAGGAAACACTACACTGCAAAAAACGCTATTCTTACTTAGATTGTTGTCTTGTTTCCAGCCAAAATATCTAAAAATTCTTGAATCAGGAAGGATTTTCTAGACAAGTAAAAATTTGTGTCTTGTTTTCAGTAAAAACAAGTAAGAAAAATAATCTAGTTGTCTGCTTGAAATAAGATTTTTTTTCTTACCCCATTGGTAGATTATTAGCTTGTTTCAAGCAAAAACTCACCTAATATTGACTTGTTTTTACTGAAAACAAGACACAAATTTTTACTTGTCTAGAAAATCATTCCTGATTCAAGAATTTTTAGATATTTTGGCTGGAAACAAGACAACAATCTAAGTAAGAATAGCATTTTTTGCAGTGTATTTTTTACATTTTTGGGGGGAAATAAAATGTATAAAATCAAGCAAATAATATCTGAACAAATCCCTCTGTAAAAACCTTCATGATATAGACAGAATACAAATGTAAAGTGTGGTGTGTGTAAGTGCTGCTGAAGTGGAGATTTATGGCTCAGTGTAGGAGAAAAAACGCTTGGCCTTTAAAAACATGTATTGCAATTGAAATCTATTGACACAAATAGATAAAGTGCTATAAAAGAAAGACTCAACAGTGTCTTTTGGGTGTTTTCTTTCCACTAGTCTGAAAAAACACTTTATGATAAACCAAAAAGCCCAAAATCTCAAACTTGATAGTTGCATGAAAAAACTGTTTTTGCCTGCAGTGTCTGCCCTTAAACTCTCTCAAACTCAAAAATAATTCTGTCAAACACCTCTCATGTTGAAATACTCCAATATGCATGAAGAAGTTGATGCCACAGCAACCCTTCACCTCTCCTTCACACACACTCTCTGTGTTAGATCAACACTGGTTGTTTTTCTATGGCTTGTGTTTCTGGTCCCGTCACGTCTGACTGATAGGGTTTATTTAGACTCCCGTGTGAAGCTCCTGTCAGCCGCGTCTCTCAGATCCTTCACACCAATATATCAATATATATCAATCAGTGTTCAGGCGTGACGAGACGATATGACGCTTCACAGCAGATAAAACACACGCCAGACTCTCGTGAGCTCACTATAAACACACACACACACCGATGGACCAATGACGCTCCTCACTAGTGAAAACAAACACTCCTTACTCCACCTTCACGTCTGTTTTTCTCTCTCTCAAAGTACTAAACTATATCTGACATTGCTTACTACTGAAGTGCTTAAACCCTGAACACTAACCTCCTAAGGCCTGAGCTTTGGTTTGGCTTGCATTTTAGATTTATCCACAGAAAAACATCAAGACACCATTGTGTAACAAAGTGCTAATCTCTTTTATTTACAGCCTGAGAAATGTGCCTGAATATTTTTATTGTTACTGTTGCATATTTAACTCAACTTCTTCAAATTCTCCCAAACCTACGTTTTCACTGTTAATTTTTTTGCTAACATTTTTACATTTTCAACAAATAAAAATCAGTGTAAATTTATTTAGCACACATGCAGTCAATTTATACTGTTGTAAACTACTGTAAATTGATGTTTTCTAACAAATTCTTCCCAAAATAGGCTTTTACAGTTACTTTTTTTGTTACATTTTATCAAACAAAAATCAATGTAAAGTTATCTATCATGCATGGAGATTATACTGTTGTAATCTATAGTAAATAGATTTTTTCCTATTAAATTCTTTCCAAACTACATGTTACTAACATTTTTACATTTTCAACAAATTAAAATCAATGCAAAGTTATTTTTCACTCATGCAATATCAATTTACACTGTTGTAAACAAATGAAAATTTATGTTTTTCAACAAATTCTTCCCAAACTACATTTTCACTGTTAATTTTTTTGCTAACATTTTTACATTTTCAAGAAATAAAAATCAGTGTAAATTTATTTAGCACACATGCAGTCAATTTATACTGTTGTAAACTACTGTGAATTGATGTTTTCTAACAAATTCTTCCCAAAATAGGCTTTTACATTCACTAGTTTGTTACATTTTATCAAACAAAAATCAATGTAAAGTTATTTGGATAAAATCAATGTAAAGTTATTTGGATAAAAGCATTGGCTAAATGAATAAATGTTATTTATCATTATCATGCATGCAAAGTGAGATCATACTGTTGTAATCTATAGTAAATAGATTTTTTCCTATTAAATTCTTCCCAAACTACATATGCTACTAACATTTTTACATTTTCAACAAATTAAAATCAATGTAAAGTTATTTGGATAAAATCAATGTAAAGTTATTTGGATAAAAGCATTGGCTAAATGAATAAATGTTATTTATCATTATCATGCATGCAAAGTGAGATTATACTGTTGTAATCTATAGTAAATAGATGTTTTCCTATTAAATTCTTCCCAAACTACATATGTTACTAACATTTTTACATTTTCAACAAATTAAAATCAATGCAAAGTTATTTTTCACTCATGCAATATCAATTTACACTGTTGTAAACAAATGAAAATTTATGTTTTTCAACTAATTCTTCCCGAACTACATTTTTTTGTTAACTGTTTTACATTTTAAAGTAATACAAATTATTGTAAAGTAATTTATCACTCATGCAATGTCAATTTATACTGTTAAAAACTATTGTACATTGATGTTTTCGGACAAATTCTTCCCAAACTACATTTTTTTGCAAACATTTTTTACATTTTCAACAAATAAAAATCAGTGTTAAGTTATTTATCACACATGCGATGTCAATTTACACTGTAGTAAACTGCTGTAAATTGATATTGATAATACGTTTTTGCAGTTAACATTTTTACATTTTCAACAAAGTTAAGTCCCATTGTCCACATATGTGTACATCAAGTTTAGTAAATCTTTACTGTTACAAAAAATTGTCAAATTAGCATGCCATATTAATCATACAACACTATTATGCCAAACTTAACAAGAATCAACAATTAAATTTTGTTAGATTTTTTGCTATGTGGACGTTTTGTTCTGGTGTGGCTGCCTGACTTTTCAGATGTGTTTGTCGCCATCTTGAAATTTCTATGTAAAGTTTTTTTCTCTTCTGACACCACCAATTCAGCAGTGAATACAATTGTGGACATAAGAGCTAAAATGTGCTGTCCACGTATATGTGGCCACTAAAGCCTCGTTCAGACTGTCAGCCCAAATCCGATTTGTATGCAAATCCGATTGAAATCCGATCATATTTAGGTAGTCTGAACAGCAACGAACTACATGAAATCTGATTTGGTCAAATCCGTTTCGAGCTTCATTCGTATGTGGTTTGGAATCCTATTCAAATCGGATTTCTGCTTTTTCACGTTTTCATGCCACATAAAACGTAAACACGTCAGACGTTTTTGTGGAAAACATAACAAAAGTCTTTGCAGAAACAAGCTTGTGTTGCGAACTGCAAATCAAGCGGGAAAAGACAATATACAGCTAGTATACGCACCTCTTTGAGTTTTGATACCAGTAGAGACGGCAGCACAGAATAATGTCGCACATTCCAGCTTCCTGCGTTTCTGCCGCTGCTTTAGAAGACAAAATATAATCCAGCACGACGGCAACGTTGTCATATCGCAAGACAGCATCTATATTGCAAACTGTAATGCTGTTATTGTTTTTAGCATTGGCATAATAATGCAACGGCATTGCCATAGAAACCAACGCACATTCCGTAAAACGAAAGAACGCTTATGGACACACAAATCGGATTTGAACAGTTGCGATATGACTGTGTGGACAGTCAGTTGTTCAAATCTGATTCCATCCAGATCTAGACAAAATCGGATTTGGGCTGACAGTCTGAACGAGGCTTAAGCCCTAAAGCAGAGCTGCTTCTGTTGTTTTCACACACACTCAGGATTTGTTGATAAATGATAGACAGACCGTCAGTCGTCTCGGAGTTCAGAGCAGAAACTGATGAATGTCCTCAAACACACATGTATAAACAACTCTAGTGAAGGAGGTGTAAAAGCGTTGACCTGCTGACCGGGTCAAAGGTCACATACATACCAGCACACTCCACATACACAAACACACTCGGGACACATGCTAGACGCCAGCGATCACTCAAGCGTCCATCACCGCTGTGTGTGTGAGACGCTCTGATTCGCTCAGATTCATCTCCAGAGACGCCAACAGCAGTTTGCCTTAAACATCAACTAAACAACTATTTCTTACAAAAGTATCTCACAGACACTGATCACAAGCATCAGAGGATTGTAATATGGGATGGAAACACTTGATGGTCGGGATGCACCAAATGTTCGCCAACCGAAATTATTCGCTCTTTCTGTGAAAGGCTGAATAAATGGTAGCAAACAATGACGAAAAGCAATCAAATAGAGGCGTGCACTAATGCAGCAAACATGTGTTCAGTGTGGAAGCATTTAAAACTGTCAGAGAAAGACACAAAAATCGTCCCGAGCACCGACAGCGAGAGACTGTGTTTAGTGTCGCATCGCATGTCTTCATGAGAAGATGCAGCAGCTCCTTAGCCAGGGTTCAAAGCCCAAAGATGACAATCATTCAGAAATCTGCTGCTGTCAGCAAAAAGTAGGACTGAGCTCTTCTTGCGGGTTTAACACAAAATAAAAGGAAATACATTCATAAATAGGACCCTGGAGCACAAAACCAGTCTTAAGTCGCTGGGGTATATTTGTAGCAATAGCCAAAAATACATTGTATGGGTCAAAATTATTGATTTTTCAAAATTAAGTAAAGATCATGTTCCATGAAGATTTTTTTGTAAAATTCCTACTATAGATATATCAAAATGTAATTTTTGATTAGTAGTATGCATTGTTAAGAACTTAATTTGGACAACTTTAAAGGTGATTTTCTCAGTATTTTGATTTTTTTGCACCCTCAGATTCCAGATTTTCAAATAGATACATCAATATAAAGCTTATTTATTGAGCTTCCATATGATGTATACATCTCAGTTTTGTCAAATTTAACCTTATGACTGGTTTTGTGGTCCAGGGTCACATATGTTAGTATTGTCATATTACTGTTGTTCTGTCAAATAAAATAAAAAAGTATCACAAAAATAATTCCAGCAGCTCTATTAATACATTTATTCTTACATTTTCCTTTGCTCAGCAAGGCTGCATTTATGTGTACATTAAAAACACATGCCCGATTCAAGAAGAGGCTCTTAAAAATGGCCAGAGAATATTATTTTACTAACTTATAAATTTTAAGTTAAATTGTGCTTTGCTGGTAGGCTATAATGTCTACTAGAATGTTGCAAATGTTCAGTGTTGAATAAATATTTTTTAATTGTTGTTTTGTAATTGATTTTTTCTTTGAAAACCAAGACAAAACTGTAAATAAGCAAATATTGGATATTTAATTTATGCAATGGTGAAAAGATTTGTAGGAAAATACATGTGGGGAAAACGTTTTTGGTTATCAGCCTTCATCACAGCCTATCAATGTATAGTTTATGTGAAGATTTAGTTTTAAAATCATTTAAAATAAAAGTTATATATTTCAGAGCCTTCTAAAAGTTTGAATTGAATGGCTTTCAATTATACTGTAATGTTAACTGGCTATAATTATTAAGTACAATTGAGGGAAAATGCATTTAATAGGGACACCAGTAGCAGTATTGGTCTCAATACTTTATTAATAGTAGGCTACTTAGTAAAAAGATGCCATTAAACACATATTTAAAACAGAATGTTTTTACTTTAATCTGGAGGTTCAATGTGAAATTATGACAATATAAATATGCCATTAATCATGATTAATTACAGAAAAATGTGTGATTCATTTTTTTATTTTTATTTTTATTAATTGACAGACAGCACTAATGGTATTAGTGATTTAGATTTTAATTTAATTTCTAATTTTAAAGGTCCCCCCAGAAAGAGATCGGGACGCCCCCCTTCAAATTTTCAGTTCGATAATCCGGCCCAGAAATGAATCTAATTGAACAGCCCTGCTCTAATCCGTCAACATGGGTGCAGAAAAAAATACTATAGTATGTGTGAAACAGGCGTAACGCAATGACCCGCTTTGTTTGCCGAAAACATGCAAAGGACAAGTATCTCAAAAAATTTTAAGGACAAAAAAAAAAGAAAAATCAATAAATCAGTTTGTTTCTTGTAAGTAAAGTAAAGGACAAATTAAAAACGTTGTAAATATGTTTAGTCTTTGTAGTAGTAATAAATACTGCCATGAAACTCTAGCTGACGCAGGCTGACGGGTTGTTAATGTAACTGATGATATTACAGAGTTATACGACTTGGCACAAGCTGCATACCAACCAATGAGCTTGCAGCTATTTAAAAGGCTGGTAGCATTCACTTGGGCATTTCGCAACATGCTTTCAGAGTTCCTCTGAAAACCTCCGCCTTCCCCAGCTCCACCTGTATGCTATTTGTGCAGCAGCAGCATGTCTTAAACACTCACAGCACTGTATCGCCATATGCTTTGCCAGTAGCAAGTTCTATACTTTCTTGCAGCAGCAGCAATAATCTACAACTACAGCAATAACCAACAGCAGCAGTGTAGCAGATCTATTCACCAAGACCAAATACAATAACATTGTCATATCCATTACCATGCTAAACTTTTCTGAAAGTTGTCAGGCAAAAACTGCCTGTTTTGCAAAAAGAGTTACATGGCCGGAAAAAAAAATGGCTGGTAAATTTTATCACATCACCGGACATTGGCAGACGTGACAAAAAGTTTTAGGCTATTCACACGCAAACTCGCACACACACATACACACACTCACATGTACACACATAAACATTCACACACACTAGAAACGATGGTCTATAAGACTTGAGCTGAGATTCATTGTGCTGTTTGTGAGCGCAGCTAAATGTGTGTACGAGTGTGTGTGTGTGTGTGTGTGTGTGTGTGTGTGTGTGTGTGTGTGTGTGTGTGTGTGTGTGTGTGTGTACACGAGTATGAGAGTGTGTGTAGATTTATGATGCTCTGGTGTGTGGAGCAAAACTGTGACCCCACATTCCACATCATCAGACGTGTGTGTGTGTGTGTGTGTGTGTGTGTGTGTGTGTGTGTGTGTGTGTGTGTGTGTGCGGGGGGGTCGCGTGCTGAGAGACACAACACACTCACAGACACACACACACAAGTGGTTCAAAGTGAGAAAGATTACAGTTGTGTGCACTCATCAGGTTTGTGTGTGTGTGTGTGTGTGTGTGTGTGTGTGTGTGTGTGTGTGTGTGTGTGTGTGTGTGTGTGTGTGTGATTGTAATGGAAGCCAGACGTGACGTTTAATGCTTATCACTGGGTGTCTCCAGTCCAGCCGCCTGTGTGTGTGTGTGTGTGTGTGTGTGTGTGTGTGTGTGTGTGTGTGTGTGTGTGTTTCCTCATGTACAACACGGTTCTTCTTTAAAGAGTTGATCACTCTTAAGCTTTGATTATATTTCTTGAACTCTCTCTCTTACACACACACACACACAGAGAGAGAGAGAGAGAGAACAGAAGTCAAGCTCTCTGAGTTTTAAAGTATAATGCAGTGACTGTAGTTGTGTAATATACTGAAGAATGATTTGTTTAGTGGTCATCAGGAATGATGTGATTCATGTGCGACAGAAACCCAGTATTCAGCAGATTTGCTGATGTCCAGCGGATGAATGAACTGCTGCCCTCTAGTGTTGACACACACACTACAACAACAGCACTCACAATGAAACCTGACACATTTGTGACCCTGGACCACAAAACCAGTCTTAAGTCGCTGGGGTATGTTTGTAGCAATAGCCAAAAATACATTGCATGGGTCAAAATTTTAGATTTTTCTTTTATGCCAAAAATCATTAAGAAATTAAGTAAAGATCATGTTCCATGAAGATTTTTTGTAAAATTCCTACTGTAAACATATCAAAATGTAATTTTTGATTTGTAATATGCATTGTTAAGAACCTAATTTGGACAACTTTAAAGGGGATTTTCTCAGTCTTTTTAATTTTTTTGCATCCTCAGATTTCTGATTTCAAATAGATGTATCTCGGCCAAATATTGTCCTATCCTAACAAACCATGCATCAATAGAAAGCTTATTTATTGAGCTTTCATATGATGTATAAATCTCAGTTTTGTCAAATTTAACCTTATGACTGGTTTTGTGGTCCAGGGTCACATTTATTGTGGAGTACTATTTATTATTTACTATTATAATAAATTATTGTTATTCTCATTAGATTGCATTTTTAATTCAGTTACTGACGTCTTGATCTCATCTCTGACCTAAAAATGCAAAGTAATTCTAATTATTTAAATTGTACGTAAAATAAATGAATCCATGAATACAGAAAACTCACATACTGTCACAATATACATACTGCAGAAATAATCCCACAAAGTTTCAGTGATTTCACACATTGAAGCTTTTTCTAAATTATTACATATAAATGCATATAAATTCATTGCTGGACAGTAATTACATGTAATCTGGATTATATAATCAGATTCCAAAAGTACTTGTAATTAGATTAAATTGCAGTTACTTTTTGATGGATTACATGATTGCATATTATTTACACAATAGCAATTAATTTTTCATAATTTATTGATTCTCCCTAATTCCTCCGTTTCATCTTTTAGATCTTCCTTTTTAAAATAGCCTAATGCTTATATTCATTCAGAAAGTCTTACAGTTTTGTGGACATTCACGCAAAAGATCAGTCATTAGTCAGATGGCAACATTTGCAGCATTTGATCAATGGATTTACAAAAATGATTTCCAGTTTAAGAAGTGCATCAACTACTGATGAACACATTTTTAATTGGATTATTTATCCATGCATTTCTATGTCTTTGGAAGGCTTTTGTCTTTCAAACAAAATAAAATGCACAAATTAAATTATTTTGTCATCTGATCCTCTTTCACTTAATATATTTATTCATGAAATGCATGAAAACAATTCAAATATTTCACCTTTCTAGTCCGTTTTTTTTTTTTTTTTAATTGATTTATTATTGTCCTATAATTTTTATGTATCTATTTAACATGGATTAAACTTCTTTAAACTCATAAAACCCTATGCCGTTACTTCACAAGGCCCAGTTTGTGGAAAACCTTGAAGTAATGTGTTTAATGTCACTTCATGTTGTTAATAACAGCAAATGGAATATATTTTCTTACACTTTGTATTTTTAGATCAATATGGATTATTACAAGATTTTCCTGCTTAAATAGTTGTGATAAACAAGATCTGATTATTTTACCTCAAATGTGTAATGCAATGGATTACGAAACGACTAATGAGATTGTCTGCTAACCTGTGCCCATCACTAGATTACACACAAACATAACCAGCCTTTAAACTAGTCTCTGTTTGAGGCGTTTCTCTACACAAACATGTACAAACACACACAGAAGAGTCTATAGTGCTCAAATGAATCTGAAGTGCAGTGTGTTTGTGATTTGAGTTATCGCCGCCTGTCAGTTTGCTTTCACATCATGCTTTCTTTAAGTTTCATCCAGCGTCCAAAACTTTCCTACAGCGATGCGGCAGCCAAAATTTCACTTAACCTTTATTTTCATGTTTGTGTGAGTTGAGTGTAATTCTCTTATCTGCAGTTTAAACATGGTTCAGTCTTAAATCTGTCACTGGACTCACTGAACACACCACTTTACTAAACTCTATTGACGGAAAACTCCACAACTGTAAATGTGAAAAATTGTAATAGACTTACAAAGTGCATTTTCATAAAAAAATAAAAAAAATAAAAAAATAATCCACCTACTTCAACTTAAAAACTTTTGTTTCAGTTATCCTTAGACTTGTATAACTTAAAAAACGAAGTTATTTGAATGCATAAATACAATTGAATTAATCAGCGCAGTGCATTCAAAACTATTTATATATAATTCTGCTGAAAAATACACAAAGAAATGCAAAGCAACTATAATTACACCTTGTGCATATTTAATTCTGTGAATTGTCTGCTCTTTTTATCTTTGAATTAAAAATGCAAAGAAACCAAATTATTTCAGTGTTATAAAAAATAGTATGCAGTATGCAATAATTTGCATTATTATTAGTAGTCAAAGTCAAAGTCAAAGTCAAAGTCAAACTTTATTAAAATCCCTTACGGGCAATTTAGATGCAGCTACGATCAGAAACAGACGGACTCATACAATACATAAACATAAATATCACATACCCTAACAAATTTCCTCAAGAACCATTTAAAAGCCTTATTGCGCAAGGGACAAATGAGTATTTATATCGATTACTTTTCATCTTTGGCAGTCTATATCGGGAACCAGAAGGAAGCAAAGAGAACTCTGAAAACAGGAAATGATCATTATTAGCTAGCACAGTTCTAGCCCGACTCAAAATATTTCTATTAAACATATTTCTATTCTACTTAGTAGTAGTAGAATTAGTAGTATTAATTCATTATTTCACTTATTGTGCTAAGTCTGTCTTATTATATGTGACCCTGAATCACAAAACCAGTCTTAAGCAGCACATTTGTAGCAATTGCCAAAAATACATTGTATGGGTTAAAATAATCGACTTCATTTGGACAACTTTAAAGGTGATTTTATAGTAGCAAGTTACTAGCATGTTGTAGCATGATTAGCATGTCACCAGCATGTTGTCAGAATGATTAGCAAGGTACTAGCATTTTGCTAACATTATTAGCATGTTACTACCATATTGTAGCAAGTTACTAGCATGTTGTAGCATGATTCTAACATGATTAACAAGTTACTAGCATGTTGCTAGCATGATTAGCATGTCACCAGCATGTTGTTAGAATGATTAGCAAGCTACTAGCATTTTGCTAACATTATTAGCATGTTGTTAGTATGTTTAGCATGTTACTACCATATTGTAGCAAGTTACTAGCATGTTGTAGCAAGATTCTAACATGTTGCTAGCATGATTAGCATGTCACCAGCATGTTGTTAGAATGATTAGCAAGCTACTAGCATTTTGCTAACGGTATTAGCATGTTGCTAGTATGTTTAACATTTCACTACCATATTGTATCAATATACTAGCGTGTTGTAGCATGATTCTAGCATGATTAACATGTTGCTAACACGATTTTATCACAATTAACATGTTACTAACTTGTTGCTAGCTTGTTGCTAACATGTTTCTAACATGACTAACATGTTGCTAGCATTAGTTTATCACGATTAACATTTTACTAGCATGTTTTAACATAATTTGCAAGTTGTTAGCATGTTGTTGGCATTATTCTAACATGTTAGTATGTTATTAGCATGTCAGCAAGTTATTAGCGTGTTACTAGCATTATGTTAGCATGATTAACAAGTTACTAGCATGTTGCTAGCATCATTAGCATGTCACTAGCATGTTGTTAGAATGATTAGCAAGTTACTAGCATTTTGCTAACGTTATTAGCATGTTGTATGTTTAACATGTTATTGCCATATTGTAGCAAGTTACTAGCATGTTGCTAGCATGCATTAGCATGTCACCAGCATGTTGTTAGAATGATTAGCAAGTTACTAGCATTTTGCTAACGTTATTAGCATGTTGCTAGTATGTTTAACATTTCACTACCATATTGTAGCAAGTTACTAGCATGTTGTAGCATGATTAGCATGTCACCAGCATGTTGTTAGCATGATTAACAAGTTACTAGCATGTTGCTAGCATCATTAGCATGTCACCAGCATGTTGTTAGAATGATTAGCAAGTTACTAGCATTTTGCTAACGTTATTACCATGTTGTTAGTATGTTTAGCATGTTACTACCATATTGTAGCAAGTTACTAGCATGTTGCTAGCATGATTAGCATGTCACCAGCATGTTGTTAGAATGATTACCAAGTTACTAGCATTTTGCTAACGTTATTAGCATGTTGCTAGTATGTTTAACATTACACTACCATATTGTAGCAAGTCACTAGCATGTTGTAGCATGATTCTAGCATGATTAGCATTTTGCTAACATGATTTTATCACAATTAGCATGTTACTAACTTGTTGCTAGCTTGTTGCTAACATGTTTCTAACATGACTAACATGTTGCTAGCATGAGTTTATCACGATTAACATTTTACTAGCATGTTTTAACATCATTTGCAAGTTGCTAGCATTGTTGTTGGCATGATTCTAACATAATTAGCATGTTTCTAACATGATTAGTATTTTATTAGCATGTTAGCAAGTTATTAGCATGTTACTAGCATGATTAGCAAGTTGCTAGCATGTTAACGTGATTCTAGCATGATAAGCATGTTACTAGGAAGTTTCTAGCACGATTAGCCAGTTAGTTTGCATGTGTTTAAATGTATTAGAAATATTTTTATTTCTGTATCTGTATCTTAGAATGAAAAATGCTGCTGTAATTATTTAGATTTGTAAAGCTTTTTTAACAATATGCAGTACGCAATAGTTATTATTATTATTTGACTTCATGCAAGCTCAGTCTCATCATGTTTCATGTATATTTGTGAATGTAATCCAAAATGCACAAACTATCTGTGGCATTATTCATACACACACAAATACTGCAACCTGTCAACATCACTGCCAAAAGAATTAAAAATTGTGAAATAAACCAAACTGCGTGTTTAACAGGCCGTAAAGCGGTGCTGGACTGGAGATTGGTGCAGGAGAATGACCTCAGGACCCTGATCAATCTGACCGCACGCGTCAGTCAAACACACAGCATCTTCATCTTCATCTGCTTGGTGAATGAGGAATGAATGTTATGACAGGTTGGGCAGCAGTGAGATGAAGAGCTGGTGTTTGGACGCTGCTGTTATTGGTCTTCATCCCAGCAGAAAAACGTCTGAGATGAAACAGTTCCTCTGGCACCTGCGGCGCGGATCTGCTCTGGATACAAACACAAATCGCTCATCTCACGAGCGCTGCATCCCCACATACTTTCCAGCTCACCAGCCAAACTAAAACCATCCACAGAAAGCACAGAAAAGACTCTGACAGCAATTCTGTAACTCTCCAACAGATCTCTGCTCGTCAGCTCAGTAAATGTGCTGCTTTTCCCAAAGGTTTTGACTAATATTAACACTTTCAGAGCTACACATCCATCCGTCTGACATATAAACTAAACATATAGGCCTATAAATGGCAAGCCGTTTTAGCCTAAAATATATGAAGTGTTACTCGTGGTAATTGCATTTTTACTAGTAACAATTCAATTAGAGAGCTTTACAAATTAATTTTTACTAGTCATATGTCTCCCATTGACTTCCATTAATTTTTAATTAAAAAAGTTTTTTTTTGCTTGATCAGGAGTGAGCGCGTTTGTGTGTTTTGTCTGCCTGGAGTTGGAGGAGGTTCCAGAGTGAAAGTGTTTATGTGTTAATGGAGCTCAGTGGCCGTGTTTAGACTGGGACGCCACATTTCTTTGTTTTCATTAGCAGCCGGAGCATTGGGGACACTCCAAGAGGGTTTTTCCCAAGAAATCCGGTGCTGAGTTTTCTGGACAGAAGTAAAAATGCAAAAACTTACATCAAATGTACTGTATAAGTAAATCACTGCAATTATAATCAAAGCTACCTATAAAGTACCTATAGTTGCTGAAGCTCACAGTCGACTGTTCTGTGGCCGTTCTGAAGTAACGTTTGATTCCTCCAGTGTAAACACACACAAGTGTTTCCACACTGATTTAGATTTCAAGACTTTAACCCCCGGTTTCATAGTCTAGTCCCAGACTAAAATATAAGTCTGAGCTGTTTCATCTGAAACAGTGGCAGGCAGCCACTGCTAACATTATGAGAAAAGGTCAGAAATTACCAGAATAAGAATTGCAATATATATGTATTCTCAAAATTATGAAAAAAAAAATTACAAGAAAAAAAAGTCAGAATCACACGATATAAACACATAATTACAAGAAAAAAGTCAGAATCACAAGATATAAACTCAAAATAATTTTAAAAAAAGGTAGAAATTACAAGAAAAATTAAGAATTGCAAGATGTTAACTCAAAATTATTTTAAAAAGGCAGAAATTACAAGAAAAAAGTCACAGGATATAAACAAACTTACAAGAAAAAGACAGAAATTACAAGAAAAAAGTCAGAATCACAAGATATAAACACAAAATTACAAGAAAAAGTCAGAATCACAAGATATAAACTCAAAATAATTTAAAAAAAAGGTAGAAATTACAAGAAAAATTAAGAATTGCAAGATGTTAACTCAAAATTATTTTAAAAAGGCAGAAATTACAAGAAAAAAGTCACAGGATATAAACAAACTTACAAGAAAAAGACAGAAATTACAAGAAAAATGTCAGAATCACAAGATATAAACACAAAATTACAAGTCAGAAATTACAAGAAAATTCACAAGATATAAACTCAAAATTATTTAAAAAAAAGGCAGAAATTACAAGAAAAAGTCAGAATCATAAGATATTAAATTCTAAATTACAAGAAAAAGACAGAAATTACAAGAAAAAAGTCAGAATCATAAAATATTAAACTCTAAATTACAAGAAAAAGTAAGAATTGCAAGATGTTAACTCAAAATTATTTTAAAAAGGCAGAAATTACAAGAAAAAAGTCAGAATCACAAGATAAAGTAAGAATTGCAAGATGCAAACTCACAATTATGAGAAAAAAGTCAGAATCACAAGATAAAGTAAGAATTGCAAGATGCAAACTCACAATTATGAGAAAAAAGTCAGAATCACAAGATAAAGTAAGAATTGCAAGATGCAAACTCACAATTATGAGAAAAAAGTCAGAATCACAAGATAAAGTAAGAATTGCAAGATGCAAACTCACAATTATGAGAAAAAAGTCAGAAATTACAAGAAAAAAGTAAGAATTGCAAGATATAAACACAAAATTACAAGAACAAGTAAGAAATTACAAGAAAAAAGTCAGAATCACAAGATATAAACTCAAAATAATTTTTAAAAAAGGTAGAAATTACAAGAAAAATTAAGAATTGCAAGATGTTAACTCAAAATTATTTTAAAAAGGCAGAAATTACAAGAAAAAAGTCACAAGATATAAACAAAATTACAAGAAAAAGACAGAATTACAAGATATAAACTCAAAATCATTTTTTTAAAAAGGTAGAAATTACAAGAAAAAGTAATTGCAAGATGTAAACTCAAAATTATTTTTAAAAAGACAGAAATCACAAGAAAAAAGTCAGAATCACAAAATATAAACACAAAATTACAAGAAAAAGTAAAAATCCTAAGATATTAAACTCTAAATTACAAAAAAAAGTAAGAATTGCACAATGTTAAATTAAAATTATTTTATAAAGGCAGAAATTACAAGAAAAAAGTCAGAATCACAAGATAAAGTAAGAATTGCAAGATGCAAAGTCAGAAATTACAAGAAAAAAGTAAGAATTGCAAGATATAAACACAAAATTACTAGAAAAAGTCAGAAATTACAAGAAAAAAGTCAGAATCACAAGATATAATCTCAAAATTATTTTTAAAAAGGCAGAAATTTCAAGAAAAAGTCAGAATCATAAGATATTAAACTCAAAATTACAAGAAAAAGTCAGAATTACAAGATATAAACTCAAAATCATTTTTTAAAAAAGGTAGAAATTACAAGAAAAAGTAATTGCAAGATGTAAACTCAAAATTATTTTTAAAAAGACAGAAATCACAAGAAAAAAAGTCAGAATCACAAGATATAAACTCAAAATATTTTTTTTAAAAAGGCAGAAATTACAAGAAAAAGTCAGAATCATAAGATATTAAACTCTAAATTACAAGAAAAAGACAGAAATTACAAGAAAAAAGTCAGAATCACAATATATAAACACAAAATTACAAGAAAAAGTCAGAATCATAAGATATTAAACTCTAAATTACAAGAAAAAGTAAGAATTGCACGATGTTAAATTAAAATTATTTTATAAAGGCAGAAATTACAAGAAAAAAGTCAGAATCACAAGATAAAGTAAAAATTGCAAGATGCAAAGTCAGAAATTACAAGAAAAAAGTAAGAATTGCAAGATATAAACACAAAATTACAAGAAAAAGTCAGAAATTACAAGAAAAAAGTCAGAATCACAAGATATAAAGTCATAAATTATAAGAAAAAAAGTCAGAATCACAAGATATAATCTCAAAATTATTTTTAAAAAGGCAGAAATTTCAAGAAAAAGTAAGAATTGCAAGATATAATCTCAAAATTATTTTTAAAAAGGCAGAAATTTCAAGAAAAAGTAAGAATTGCAAGATATAATCTCAAAATTATTTTTAAAAAGGCAGAAATTTCAAGAAAAAGTAAGAATTGCAAGATGTTAACTCAAAATTATTTTAAAAAGGCAGAAATTACAAAAAAAGTCAGAATCACAAGATAAAGTAAAAATTGCAAGATGCAAACGCAAACTTATGAGAAAAAAGTCAGAAATTACAAGAAAAAATTAAGAACTGACAGATGTAAACTCAAAATTATTTTTAAAAAGGCAGAAATTACAAGAAAAAAGTAAGAATTGCAAGATATAAACTCAAAATTACAAGAAAAATTAAGAATTGCAACAGAAAATCGGAATTGCGGAATATTCTGTGGCAGAACCAAGCTTTCTTTTTTTTAATTTCCCGGTTGCTGAAGCTCACAGTCGACTGTTCTGTATTGAAATAACGTTTGATTCCTCCAGTGTAAACACACACACAAGTGTTTCCACACTGATTTAGATTTCAAGACTTTAACCCCCGGTTTCACAGTCTAGCCCCAGACTAAAATATAAGTCTGAGCTGTTTCATCTGAAACAGTGTCTTTTTTTGTCTCAAGATGGACACCAGTATTTTTTCTAAGGAACGTTTATTAAAATCACTTAAATGTCTTAATTAAACTATGGCCTAATCCTGGCTTAGTCTAAGCCCTGTCTGTGAAACCAGGCCTAAATGTTTTGTTCGATTAAGTCAAATCTTCCTAAAGTCCTGTGAATGATGCATTCCTAGATTTCTCAGTGCACTGTGTGTTTCCCGGTGGTCTCTCCAGCTCTTATCTGATGTCAGTCTGATTCTGCATGCGTGTCTGCAGTAGTTTACGGAGTATGAATCCCACGGCTCACACTCGACATCATAAAACTGCACTCTGTGCTTTCTAATTGGAGGAAAACGCATTTCTCTTGGGTTTGGAACGACTGGGAATAAAAGGGGCCGTAAATAAACCGGACATTTACGAGTCCGATGTAAATACTGTGATATTATCTAACTAAAGAAACATGGACGTAACCGTATCTGCTGTGCATCGACCCGTAAACCCTCAACATCGCATCTTTAGGTTCAAGACAAATCACCGCTGTGAAGATCGATGCAATTCTCAGAGTCTTCCTGGATTCGTTTTGTTGTGTTTCGTTCCAGGCCTTTGTAAATCAGAGCAGGTCTGTTCTTATATCATAGAATCACTTCATAAATCCGTCATTGTGTGGCTGCAACTTTATATTTCAATCTTCGGGCAAAGCAATCTTATTTAAAAAAAAAAAAAAAGTCAGAAGTGACAAGAAAAAAGTAAGAACTGCAAGATGTACACTCAAAATTATGAGAAAAAAATCAGAAATTTCAAGAAAAAAAGTCAGAATCACAAGATATAAACTCAAAATTACAAGATATAAACTCAAAATTACAAGATATAAACTCAAAATTACAAGATGTAAACTCAAAATTATGAGGGAAAAAGTCATAAATTACAAGAAAAAAGTAAGAATTGCAAGATGTAAACTCAAAATTATGAGAAAAAAAACTGAAATTTCAAGAAAAAAAGTCAGAATCACAAGATATAAACTCAAAATTACAAGATGTAAACTCAAAATTATGAGGGGAAAAGTCAGAAATTACAAGAAAAAAGTAAGAATTGCAAGATGTAAACTCAAAATTACAAGATGTAAACTCAAAATTACGAGGGGAAAAGTCAGAAATTACAAGAAAAAAGTAAGAATTGCAAGATGTAAACTCAAAATTACAAGAAAAAAGTCAGAATTGCAAGATATAAACTGAAAATTACAAGAAAAAAGTCAGAAATTACAAGAAAAAAGTAAGAATTGCAAGATGTAAACTCAAAATTACAAGAAAAAAGTCAGAAATTACAAGAAAAAAGTCAGAATCACAAGATATAAAGTCAAAATGACAAGAAAAAAGTAAGAATTGCAAGATGTAAACTCAAAATTACAAGAAAAAAGTCAGAATTGCAAGATATAAACTGAAAATTACAAGAAAAAAGTCAGAAATTACAAGAAAAAAGTAAGAATTGCAAGATGTAAACTCAAAATTACAAGAAAAAAGTCAGAAATTACAAGAAAAAAGTCAGAATCACAAGATATAAATTCAAAATGACAAGAAAAAAGTAAGAATTGCAAGATGTAAACTCAAAATTATGAGAAAAATGTCAGAAACAGAAGATATAAGCTCAAAATGACAAGAAAGTCAAAATTGCAAGATGTAAACTCAAAATTCTAAGAAAAAACTCAAAATTACAAGAAAAAGTCAGAAATACAAAATGTAAACTCAAATTTATGAGAAAAAAGTCAGAAATTACAAGAAAAAAAATTGCATTATATAAACTGAAAATTACAAGAAAAAAGTCAGAAATTACAAGATATAAACTAAATAATATATATAAAATAATATATAAACTTAAAATTACAAAAATTCAGAAATGCAAGGTGTACACTCAAAATTATGAGAAAAAAAAGTAAAAATTGCAAGATAAAAAAATCAAAATTATGAGAAAATGTTCAGAAATTACAAGAAAAAAGTCAGAATCACAAGATATAAACTCAAAATTACAAGAAAAAGTCAGAATTGCAAGATGTCAACTCAAAATTATGAGGAAAAAAGTCAGAAATTACAAGAAAAAAGTTACAGAACTACAGCTGCCCAGTCAGTCGGAAGAAAAACAAACAAACTCACACACAATGTTTCTCCAGAGTAAAGACCCCAGTAATCTCACACATGTCTCCTCTAGTCTCAATAATGTCTCAAACTGTGCTCAGATATGCCAAAGTCTCAATCAAAAGTCAGAGATCAAACAGCCAGAGTTGCATTTCACAGCTTTATACTCGTACTACGACGACTAGTGACTCATTCAGGTCTATTTTAGAAGAAACATCGTCAATTTGTAAAAAAAAAAAAAAAAAATTTCCTTAAGCCTTAAAACACAACAAAACGTAATGCATAATTCAAAATACAGGTAAAATAAGGTTAAAACAGCTGTAAAAATCAAAACAGAAAGTGTTTTTTGTCCTTGAACATTCCTTTGGTCTCATCTGCTTCATATAAAGTGTTCTTAAAATAAATCCCTGCAGCACTAATGTTCTGAAGACACTGAGTGTTTTCCAGAGAGCTCAAGAACATTTGAGCAGTCTGGATGAGAGATAATGTGTTTGTTAATCAAGGGCACCAAACCAAAGACAGCAGCTGCAGAACCTGGAGCGCAAACGACACGCTGCCTTAATTAAAGCAAATTCTGCTTCGGCGCAGACAATCAATCAGACGCATGAGCCAGAGGAGAAGAGCACAGGCTTCTTCCAACCTCAACATCTCCAGCGCTTCTGGAGGAAACACGGAGATGCCAGTACATTATTCCACATCACGTGACCTGATATTTACACCTGCTGACCTTTGACCCCTATTCAGCTCTGTCCACTTTCTGTCTTACGCTAATGTATATAATAACCCTGGATCTTGGGTCACATGGCTTAAATGACAATTAACATTCAGAAATATTATTGATTTGGGTGCACTGACATTATTAAATGAGAACAAAAATAAACTTCAGAAGTCAGAAATGCAAGATGTAAACTAAAAAGTATGAGAAAAAAGTCTGAAATTACAAGAAAAAAGTAAAAATTGCAATATATGAACTGAAAATTACAAGAAAAAAGTCAGAAATTACAAGAAAAAAGGCAGAAACATAAGATATAAGCTCAAAATTACAAGAAAAAGTCAGAATTGCAAGATGTAAACTCAAAATTATGAGAAAAAAGTCAGAAATTACAATGAAAAAGTAAAAATGGCAAGATATGAACTAAAAATTACTAGAAAAAAGTCAGAAATTACAAGAAAAAAAGTCAGAAACAGAAGATATAAGATCAAAATTACAAGGAAAAGTCAGAATTGCAAAATGTAAACTCAAAAGTATGAGAAAAAAGTCATAAATTACAAGAAAAAAGTAAAAATTGCAATATATGAACTGAAAATTACAAGAAAAAAGTCAGAAATTACAAGAAAAAAGTCAGAAACATAAGATATAAGCTCAAAATTACAAGAAAAAGTCAGAAATTACAAGAAAAAAAGTCAGAAACATAAGATATAAGCTCAAAATTACAAGGAAAAGTCAGAATTGCAAAATGTAAACTCAAAAGTATGAGAAAAAAGTCTGAAATTACAAGAAAAAAGTAAAAATTGCAATATATGAACTGAAAATTACAAGAAAAAAGTCGGAAATTACAAGAAAAAAAGTCAGAAACATAAGATATAAGCTCAAAATTACAAGAAAAAGTCAGAATTGCGAGATGTAAACTCAAAATTATGAGAAAAAAGTCAGAAATTACAATGAAAAAGTAAAAATGGCAAGATATGAACTAAAAATTACTAGAAAAAAGTCAGAAATTACAAGAAAAAAAGTCAGAAACAGAAGATATAAGATCAAAATTACAAGGAAAAGTCAGAATTGCAAAATGTAAACTCAAAAGTATGAGAAAAAAGTCAGAAATTACAAGAAAAAAGTAAAAATTGCAATATATGAACTGAAAATTACAAGAAAAAAGTCAGAAATTACAAGAAAAAAAGTCAGAAACATAAGATATAAGCTCAAAATTACAAGGAAAAGTCAGAATTGCAAAATGTAAACTCAAAATTATAAGGGAAAAAAGTCAGAAATTACAAGAAAAAAGTAAGAATTGCAAGATGTAAACTGAAAATTACAAGAAAAAGTCAGAATTGCAAGATGTAAACTCAAAATTATTAGAAAAAAGTAAGAAATTACAAGAAAAGTATTTTAAGTATTTATAATTTTTTTTTTTTTAAAGTAAACGCCTTGATTTGAGAATTTAAGAATTTTTGAGAATGTAAGAATTTTTATGAAGTTTAAGGAAGCACTACACTACAAAAAATGCTTCCTTAGTTAGATTTTTTGTCTTGTTTCAAGCCAAAACATAAAAAAAAAATCTTAAATCAAGAAGGGTTTTCTAGACGAGTAAAAATGAAGTCAAAATGAAGTGTATTTTTGAAAAAAAAAAAAAAAATCAGCCAGTGGGGTAAGACAAATAAATCTTTTTCTGTTTAAAATAATTTTTTGCTTACCCAATTAGCAGATTATTAAGCTTGTTCTTCATTTTGACTTGTTTTTTCTTAAAACAAAACATTGTTACTCATCTAGAAAATCCTTCTTGATTTAAGAATTTCTAAATATTTTGGCTGGAAACAAGACAAAAAAAAAGTAATAAGTAAGTAAGAAAGGCATTTTTTGCAGTGTAAAAAATATAAAGAAAATATATTTATTTATTTTTTGCACAGATGAATTTTGCAACATTATTATTAAACTGTATTGTATAAAGCAACTTGACTAGTACAAAATCTGTAATAAATCCTGAGGCTAAATGGCGTTTATGTAGACTGCATTATTAGCAGTGACAGAGAGATTATTCTGTAAATAAAATTATCCCTAATAAAAGCTCTATTCTTTTAAAAGCGTCTGACCGGATGCCGATTGAAATCTCCAAGCCAAAATAATCACAGCATTTATTTAACTTGGTTTAGCATCGAGTTGTTCTGTTGAATCATTCCATTTTCTAGTAGTATGCATTGTGTGCCACGAAGAGACATTGATTGATGTGCATGCAGGAAAAGAGACATTTGTACTCTGATGATACGCCACTCACCGTTTATCTAGAGTTTATAGAAAAAGAGAAACATCATCTGAACTACAGCCACGTCTGAAGAGTATAAATCAAAATGGGTTGCCAGCAGAAAGAAAATCAGCAAAATCCATTTCCCCTCCATTAAAAACTGCAGAAACTATTTGAACAGATTCAAATAACCTTTAAACTGCAGGTTGAAAACCAACTAATTAATCAAAACGCCACTCGCTGACTGCGGCTGTCAGTGCGATACGCCGCTAATGCCGTACAGAACGGACGCCGTCGCAAAACCCACCGGCTTTGATTCATTAGCCGGACGTTACAGTGTAATTACACCAAACTATTTTCTCAAGCGGCTCGAATCTGAGATCCATCTGGAACTAAACGAGCTTTTCATAGAATTAGATGGTTTTAGGGGCTGACTAAATTGTGAGCTGCTAACAGACTTTTCATCTGTGTTCAGAAGGCGTCGCGGTGTTTAGCGGCTTAAAGAAGCTGATCGCATGACACATATTTGATATTTCAGAGATTCTGGCTCTGATCTAAAGGTCATGAAGTCACTGTGTATCATTTAAATGTTGAAATCTCCAAGAGATTGAATATCTGAAGTTCTTCCAGAACATCTCTCTATAAACAAACACACACAGTTATGAAACATCTCAAGATTCAGATGTCATCAGATCTTAAATTCAGCTTTCTGTAGCCATCTAACGGAACAACAACCTTAAAGTCTTCAGCTAAAACAAAGACAACGATATAATAATAACACATTAGACTTGAGTCATTATTCAGCTCTACTCACTTCAGAAGAATAGAAAGTTCATTTCTGGGTGAATAAGCTCTTTTGTAAATCAGAAGCAGAACCAATAAAACCTTGAATGAATCTCCTTACTGTAAAACATGGTCATGTAAAGCTACAGGATACATATGTGGACCACAAAACCAGCCCATTTTATACATCTAAAATCTGAATAAATAAGCTTTCCATTGGTGTCTGGTGTGTTAGGACAGGACAATATTTGGCCGAGATACAACTATTTGAAAATCTGCAATCTGAGAGTGCATAAAAAAATCTAAATATTGAGAAAATCACCTTTAAAGTTGTCCAAATGAAGTTCTTAGCAATGCATATCACTAAGCAAAGATTAAGTTTATATATATTGATGGTAGGAAATTTACAAAGTATCTTCATGGATCCTAATGATTTTTGGCATAAAAGAAAAATTGACAATTTCGGCTACTTTTGTGCTCCATGGTCATATATTATATACTGTATAGTATAAACATCAGTGTTGGGGAAAGTTACTTTTAAGTAAAGTAATGCGTTACAATATTGAGTTACTCCCTAAAAAAGTAACTAATTACGTACTTAGTTTAGCTTCTTATGGAAAGTAATGCGTTTTGTTACTTTTGCGTTACTTTTTAAATCTGGGCAGGGCTTGCTTGTTTGTTTTTAATATAAAAAGTTGTATTTTTGTCAAATGTAAAAGCCTTTTTAAAGCAAAAGCCTCAGACTAAGAGAAAAGTAAATCTCCGTCTGTACAGTAGACCGCAGAAGAACAAACGTCAACTCTTCAGCAATAAAAAAGGAAAATAAATGTTAGATTATCTTGAGTAATTTCTGCTTATTAGTATGGATGAATTGGATCATCGAAGGTCGGCAGCAAAGACATCGGTTAATAAAATGGGATTAAATACATAAAGGATATTTGTATTATTGAACATTTAATTATTGCAGGTTTCTATTCATTTTGAGGAACATTGGATCTGTTTTTAGTGAGTGAGATGAATTAATGCATGTTCACATTTATTCTAGAACTAAAGTAACATCTTACTCACAATTTCTCTCAACATGAGGACAGGAGAGCTTTTAATCGATAAATGGGAGAAAAAGGTAACTCCAATATTTTCTTGTCAATTAAAAAATATTGCTTTACTTTATTAGTTACTTGGAAAAAGTAATATTATTATGTAACTTGCATTACTTGTAATGCGTTACCCTCAACACTGATAAACATTAATGTATATGTGTGTGTGCATGTGTGTATATTCCACACTTTTCTGTGGAATCTGATATATTTTACTTTTCATGATTCTTAGAAAGTTAAATTTTTTTATTTTTTTATTCAAGAATTTTTTTGATTATCATCAATGTTGAAAAAAGTTGTGCTGCACAATGAATAGAAAGTTCACAAGAACAGCATTTATTTGAAAAAGAAATCTTTTGTAACATTATAAATGTCTTCACTGTCACTTTTGATGAATTTAATGCATCCTCAATGAATAAAAGTACTATTTCTTCATATTTCTGTGGAAACTGTGATACAATGCTATTCAAAAGTCTGAGGTTGGTTAGATTTTTGAGAGGAAAAAAAAGAAATGAATACTTTTATTCATCAAGGACACATTAAACTGATCAAAAGCGACAGTGGAGACATTTATAATATTAAAAAATATTTCTATTTTAAATAAATGCTGTTCTTGTGACCTTTCTATTCATTGTGCAGCACAACTGTTTTCAACATTGATGATAATCAAAAATGTTTCTTGAGCAGCAAATCAGTATATTAGAATGATTTCTGAAGGATCATGTGACACTGAAGACTGCAGTAATGATGCTGAAAATTCAGCTTTGATCACAGAAATCAATTGCAGTTTAATAGATATTCACTTTGTAAACAGATATTTTGAATTGTAAAAATATTTCAAATTTTTACAGCATTTTTAATCAAATAAATGCAGCCTTGATGAGCAGAAGAGACTTTTTAAAAATAAAAAACAGAATTATTCTAAACTTCTGATTTGTAGAAAGACAGTCTGTCCACAGTTTAAACATGATGTTGTTAAAGTGAGTCAACATGATTCAGCAAATCTGTCTGCAGTAGTGCTTGTGTTTACAGCGGAAGCGTCTTTCTCTCTCAGTGTTGAGTTTTATTAAGGCGAGACACTGCAGGTGTATAGGGTAAAAAAAATAACTAATAGTTATCACCTTATTTACTCAGTTGATTGATTACTTTGATAATTGCAAACCTTTTTTGTATTACACGTTTTCTAAAATGTTACGTTTAAATATGCAAATGAGCCATTATTTAATGAAATATGCACTAATTTGCATACATTTCTAGTACAAAAATCTAAACACTGGAGGAAGTCAGTTTCTAAATTGTTTAATTTTTTGACATATTAGAGTGAAAGGTTTTTACAGAAGGAATTTTGCGTATCTCATTTCATCACAATTCAGAAATAAAACTTAGAACAGACAGGAAATACTATATTTTTTACAATTTTTGAGGAATAAAATGTTGTATAAAAAAAAATCAAGCAAATTATATATGAACAAATCCCTCTGTAAAAACCTTCAGGATATAGACAAGGATAAAACTGTAAAGTGTGGTGTGTGTAAGTGCTGCTGAAGTGGAGATTTATGGCTCAGTGTAGGAGAAAAAACTCATGGCCTTTAAAAATCTGTATTGTAATTGAAATATATTGACACAAATAGATAAAGTGCTATAAAAGAAACACTTAACAGTGTCTTTGGGATGTTTTCTTTCCACTAGTCTGAAAAAACACTTTATGAAAACCTAGAAAGCCCAAAATCTCTTGATAGGTGCATGAAAAAACTGCGTTTTTGCCTGCAGTGTCTCTCCTTAAGTGTTGGGCTGTGTCACGTTTCACTCTTAATAATTAGAGTTCAGCTCACGCCGGACCTGAAGAATTCTGTGTTTTGTCTTGCGATGGATCTTCTGACATTCTCAATGACATTCAGCTGCTGGGATTTGGAGACGAATGAGTGATTAAGAAAAAAACACTGGCGTACTCACATACTACTACGTCTGCAAAGCATGGAGTCAAAAGCCTCTGTGGACACACTAAACACTTGCTATTGCTAGTTTGAGATAAAAGCAAGATAAAATACTTTGAATGCATTTTCAAGAGAAAAACTTATTTTTATATCAATACAGTTCACATTTATGAGCTCAAAATATTTTTTTGCCAAATGCGGGTAAAAATCAGCTAAATCATGTAACGTGACTTTCATAAAACCGACATGCTTGATTTATTAATGTTTCTTTGATGTTGAGTTTTGAAAATGAAAAAACTGCCTAAATGTGTTATTATTATAATTGACTCATTAAATGTACGAATTTGATTCAAAAGATGATGCACACCTTTAGAGAAAATGGCTTTATAAAGGTAAAGATGCCCATAAAAGGTAAAAATCAGTTTAAACTTATTGTAAAAGATGAATTTCTATCACTGCTGTGAATATGAAGAATATTAAAAACTTTAGGAGTCATCTGTCCACGTCTTTAAAATATCTGCACAACACACTCAGCATTTTTAGCAATAAAATCACAGAAAATATCAAGATCATATTTTTTGTCGATATGGTAACATTATAAAAGTCTCTACTGTCACTTTTTATCAATTTAATGCATCCTCAATGAATAAAAGTACTATTTCTTCATATTTTTGTGAAAACTGTGATTCAAAAGTCTGGGGTTGGTAAGATTTTTGAGAGGAAAAAAATAAATAAGTATAAAATACTTTTATTCATCAAGGACAATGTTAGAAAATATTTCTATTTTAAATAAATGCTGTTCTTGTGAGCTTTCTATTCATTGTGCAGTTGATACTGATTTAAATTTTGTAACAGCCTAATTATATTATTATTATAATTGACTGATTAAATGTAAGAATTTCACTCAAAAAATGATGCACACTTTTAGAGAAAATGGCTTTATAAAGGTAAAAATGTCCATGAAAGGTAAAAATCAGTTTAAACTTACTGTAAAAGACGAATTTCTATCACTGCTGTGAACCAAGGTTAGTTTCGTAAACTAAAACTAAGACGAACACGATTGATCAGAAAACTTTTTCGTAAACTGAAATAAAATAAAAACGTGACAATAAATGAAACGAAAACAACAACTTATTTTGAAAAACTAACTGAAATAAAATAATTATCGTTTTTGGAATTAAAAGAAAAAAAAAGAAAAAAAAAAAAAAAAAAAAATAATATATATATATATATATAATATATATATATTTTTTTTTTTATGTAGCACAAGCATTTCTCATGTCTATTAAACCTTTGAAAAAGTCTTAACATTCAAATCTGTATTTGCCGCTGACACAGAGAGAGCAGTTATCATGTTTAGGTAAGAAACAGCTTCACAAACAGTCTTTAAATATCCAGTCATTCATATTATCACAGAAATACTGGGATTAAAGGTCACAGTTTGGATAGAAACATTGATGTCTGTGCTAGAGATCAAAATAAAGCACTTTATCTTTTGAGAGTAATTGGCGCTTCCAATAACGTTTGTGTCAATTGCATTGTTTCGCCACTAGGAGAAAACAAGTCAACGTTATAAAAAAGTATTTGTCATTGAATAGATAAAAATGCTGAATCATTTATTCATTCAAACCACTTTATTACACCCAAAAAATTGGTGTAATAAATATATTATGTATGACATGTTTAATAATGCATTCAAATGAATTAAAGACTTTTAAATAGACTGCAGTTGATATTTTGTCTCACATTATTTTGCTGATCTTAGAATTGCGGGCAAATCCTCATCTCTATTTGATCTCTAAAAAACTAAAACTATATAAAAACTAAATAAAAGTGTGTTCACAAAATAAAAACAAAACTAAAACTAATAAAATTGTTCATGAAGCTAATAAAAACGAAACTACATTTTATTGCAAATTTGAAAACTATATTAAAATAAAACGAAATTAAAAAGCAGAACTATAATAACCTTGCTGTGAACCGACCACACAGAATATGAAGAATATTAAAAACTTTAGGAGTCAGCTGTACAACAACAACACACTCAGCAAAATACTGTCTAATTATTTTTATCAATAAAATCACTGAAAATATTGAGATCATATTTTTTGTCGATATCGCACACCCCTAGTAGGGGAGAGCGGGGTAAGTTGTCACACTGTCCATAACTCCAATACTAGAGGCTTTATCTCAAAAATGAAATAGCCACTTTGTGTGACTTCTTCTTCTATAGTCAACCTCCTGTTCACATGTGGACAAGACTGCTCTAATCTGAGGTGAGCACAATTTTTTTTAATTTTTTTGACCTAAAAAGTCAAAACAAACCACTTTAAATTTTCTTCTGTACAACTCTGTTAGGTATAGATGTTAAAAATTATTCTTTTGCACAAAATAGAGACGACAGTAATGTGTCTTTTGATACTTTAGCTGACTTGCCATGTTGAGCTGACCCTGACATTTAGCCAACATTAGCATACATGTCAGTTTGGGGCAAGTTGTCTCATTGACTTTGGGGCAAGTTGTCACATGTGGAAAGGAAGAAAACGACGCAAATTAGCAATTTTTTTTTTTTTTTTTTTTTAATTCTCTAGGCATAATTGTTCATATTTCCAGTTTTGGTTTGAATTTAACAGTTAAAATCAATAATCACAATTAAGTGGTTGTGTTCTTATTTTTAGAAAATCTAGTGTGACAACTTACCTGCCGATGGGGCAAATTGTCACAAGTGCACATTCTCCATTCAACAGTCTACAACTCCGTAATGAGATAAGATATGAAAATGTGATGAATACATCATATGTGCCCGAGACTTCCTTCTTTCATTTGGTAAGACATTTATTACATTGTGATGTATGGTGCTCCGTAAAAGTTGCACAGTGTGAAAAGTGTGACAACTTACCCCACTGACTAAATTACTTGCAGCAGTCGCTTTGATATGTCAGACAGCTGGTTTATTTGTGTTTGGCTTTTTTTTTTTTGCTGGCAGAAGTTATGAATGGCCGGTTACTAAAAATGTAGGGAGGGAAAAAGTGAATTTCAACCTGTTTATTATCAGTAGTCAGTGTTTAATTCTGAACTGCGCTGCCAAATGAAACGCTCTTAAACGGATGATCTGGCTGGTTTGTTTCTCATTTCAGCGCTGCTGTAAAGCCCAACACGGATGAACACAGAAACACAGTTTGGCTCGTCTTTAAAGCTTTAGAGTCTCATTTCGTGGTCAATTTCTGGCGGATCCTCTCGATCGGAATGACATCACATCCTCTGCTTCTGTCATCATCAGCGCTTTCTGCAGCTCCACGGCATCTGTGTCTTATTCACATTTGACATGGATTCATTTAGCAGTGCTCTGATAAATATATTATGGTACTGAATGATCACTACACTCGTTTGTCTGATGTCATCATATCCAAACGTCATTTAGGGTTACCGTAATAAACTGGAAAACTAAAGATGAGCAAACTCAAACAGATAAGGCAATCCGTTATAATCAGTTTGTCAAGGCAACTAGAGATGGGTTATGTACGCAATCTGACTCCTGCAGCTCGTGTCGGACGCAGGGTTGCCAAGTCTGCATTTTTTCCATGCAATTGAACTATTGTGGAGGGTTGATTTTCCTCTGTGTGCTAAAGGTTTGAAATACTGCATAAATTGCATTGACTGAAATTCTTGTGTTAAAATATATTTTTCATTCTACCTTCTATTTACCAGTGAAACAAAACACATTTGTGACCCTGGACCACAAAACCAGTCTTAAGTCGCTGGGGTATATTTGTAGCAATAGCCAAAAATACATTGCATGGGTCAAAATTTTAGATTTTTCTTTTATGCCAAAAATCATTGAGAAATTAAGTAAAGTTCATGTTCCATGAAGATTTTTTGTAAAATTCCTACTGTAAACATATCAAAATGTAATTTTTGATTAGTAATATGCATTGTTAAGAACCTAATTTGGACAACTTTAAAGGTGATTTTCTCAGTCTTTTTGATTTTTTTGCATCCTCAGATTTCTGATTTCAAATAGATGCATCTCAGCCAAATATTGTCCTATCCTAACAAACCATACATCAATAGAAAGCTTATTTACTGAGCTTTCATATGGTGTATAAATCTCAGTTTTGTCAAATTTAACCTTATGACTGGTTTTGTGGTCCAGGGTCACATTTTATTTCTATAAAAATAAATGGCCAAGTAATGTAATTGGTGTACGACCAAACACTGACTACCACAAGACTACACTCTCAAAAATAAAAGTGCTTTAAAAGGTTCTTCACAACAATGCCATTAGAATAGAAGAACCATTCAGTCAAAGGTTCTTTAAAGAACCATCTCTTTCTTACCTTTTTAATATCTGAAAAACCCTCTTTCACCACAAAGAACCTTTTGTGAAAGATGTCAAAGGTTCTTTTATGGAACCATTTAAACAAAAAAGGTTCTTCTATAGCATCGTGAAGAACCGTTATTTTTAAGAGTCTAGTGTTTATGTAACATTATTTTTGGCATGCATCAAATTCCTCTATTTGGGAAGTTGGGACAAGTTTTGAACAAATTCCTCAGCATCTAAATAAGGCGACATAATTTTTGTTAGAAACGTGTTTCAGTTCACAGAAAAATTAACTGGGAAAGCAAAATCTGTCCTCAAGCTAGTGATGGGATAAACAAGATTTTTGAAACTCTGAAACAATTGCCTTGCAAAATAATTCACTTTTAGAACAGCTCGAAATACTACTCTTTTAACATACAAACTTGTCGACAGATGTACAAAACTATACGAACTAAACAGACACTAGTTCGTGGGTTTACAGAGATCAACCTCAAAATGTGAGCCACTAAAATCTCCAAACAGATTCTTTCAAAGTCAACATAAAAACATGGGTTGATGTTCACTTTGGTCTGAACAAAAACAAACAAGGCAATCTGTTATAATCAGTTTACATTGACTCAAACAGCATCTAGTGAATTAAAAAAATCTTGTCAAGGCAACTAGAGATGGGTTATGTACGCAATCTGACTCCTGCAGCTCGTGTTGCCAAGTTGACGCAGGGTTGCCAAGTCTGCATTTTTTCAATGCAATTGGGCTGCTTTTGAACTATTGTGGAGGGTTGATTTTCCTTTGTGTGCTAAAGGTTTGAAATACTGCATAAATTGCACTGACTGAAATTCTTGTGTTAAAATGTTTTTCATTCTCCTTCTATTTACTAGTGAAACAAAATGAATTTTATTTCTATAAATAGCTAAACAACAATTAGGGTTGGCATGTTCTCACAACAAAACTACTCAAAACTAGCCCAAAAGTAGCTCAATCACATTTTGAGGTGGGTCCCCCAGTAAAAATTGCATTCCAGAGGGTAAAATACATGTTTTGTGGTGGGGTTCCTCTAGTAAAATAAGCATTCCAGAGGCTAAATATTAAGTTACTGGGGTCGCTTCAACCCATGGACATGAAAAACAACCCACGGCAACAGTATAAAAGTATCCCAATTTAAAGTAAGTGAAAATCAGAAACGTATGCAAGCCCATTTCCACCACTGAATAGTAAATAAAAAGTTAATTGTGACTATTTCTTGAAATTTGTGTGACACAAACTCACAATTTTGTCTTTTTTTTAGATATAAACTCACAATTGCGAGATATAAAATAAACTTACAATTCTGCCTTTCAGACAGTATCTTGCAATTCTGACTTTCTTCTTGTTTTTAAATATTCTGTGTAGTCACTTTGGTTCTCAGGATTGTGAGTCAGTTCTGAGAAAAAAAAGTCAGAACTGTGAGTTTATATCTCGCAATTCAGACTTTATTTCTCAAAATTAAATTAAACTAAATGCAAATCAGAAATGCAAATAAAAAAAGACAATTGTGACTTTTTATCTTACGATTCTGCCTTTTTTTAACAGAATTGCGTCATACAAATTTGCAATTTTGACTTTCTTTCTCAGGATTGTGAGTCAATTCTGAGAAATAAAGTCAGAATTGTGAGTTTATATTTCGCAATTCAGACTTTATTTCTCAAAATTGTAGTTTGTGTCTCGCAATTATCACTTTATAACACACAATTGTGAGTTATATCTCATAATTTTGAGGCAAAAATTGCACAATTCTGAGGTTTTAGTATTAGTTACACTAGTTAAACTATGTGAATAAAAAATAAAAAATAAAATTGCGACTCTTTCAGAATTGCATGATACAAACTTGCAATTTTTTTGTAATTGCGAGATATAAATCTATAGTCACATTTTTGACTTTTTTCTCAGAATTGCGTGATATAAACGTACAATTGCAATATAAAAACATACAATTCTGACATTTTCACAATTGCAAGTCTGTATCTAGCAAAAAAGTTTTTTAATATACTGCATAGTTTTTATTCGCTTTTAGTTTATTCATCTCGCAATTCTGAGTCATAATTGTGAGTTTATATCTCGCAATTCTGACTTTACTTCTCAAAATTGTAAGTTAATATCTCATAATTTTGAGATTTTGGTATTAGTTAAATAGTTAAACTAAGTTAAATTAATAAAAATATGAAATTTATGCAAGCTCGTTTCCACCACTGAATAAAAACTCGCAATTTTGACTTGTTTTTTGGAATTGTTAGATATAAACGCACAATTGCGAGATATAAAGTCTGACTTTTTTCTTGTTTTTAAATATTCTGTTTAGTTTTTATTCACTTTTAGTTACAGATATTTTAAGTTAAACTAAATGAAAATTTAATAAATAAATAAAAAAGGTAACTGTGACTTTTTTCTCGCAATAAACACAATTGCGAGAAATAAGATAATTTTTCACAATTGCAAGCCGTATCTCACAATTCTGACTTTTTTTTCTCAGAATGGTAAGATATAAACTCGCAGCTGTGAGTTATAAAGCTGAATGATAATAGCTACAGGTTGCATTTTGCAATGACTTGACTTTACTGTATACAAACAGTTCTAACTGTACTGTATGCACTGCAGAAAATGCATTTCTTACTTAGATTTTTTGTCTTGTTTTCAGCCCAAATATCTAAACATTCTTAAACCAAGAAGGATTTTCATGACAAGTAAAAATTATTTTCAGTTTTCAGAACAAACAAGTCAAAATTAAGCGAGTTTTTTCTTAGAACAAGCAAAATAATCTGCCAATGGGGTAAGAAAAAAAAATCTTATTTCAAACAGAAAACAAGATTATTTTTCTTACCCCATTGGCAGATCATTTTGCTTTTTTCCAGCAAAAACGCACCTAATTTTGACAAGACAATAATTTTTATTCATGTAAAAAAAATCCTTCTTGATTTAAGAATTTTTAGTTATTTTGGCTGGAAACAAGACAAAAAATCTAAGTAAGAAAAGCGTTTTTAACAGTGTTCTTATTCAATTATCACACTGCAAAAAAAAATGCTTTTCTTACTTAGATTTTTTGTCTTGTTTCCAGCCAAAATATCAAACAACAAGCAAAATAATCTGCCAATGAGGTAAGAAAAATAAACTTGTTTTCTGTTTGGAATAAGACTTTATTCTTACCCCATTGGCAGATTATTTTGCTTGTTTCAAGCAAAAACTCACTTCATTTTGACTTGTTTTTTCTGAAAACAAGAACATAATTTTTACTTGTCTAGAAAATTTTCTTTCTTTAAGAATTTTTAGATATTTTGGCTGGAAACAAGACAAAAAATCTAAGTGAGAAAAGCATTTTTTGCTCACATATGTGACCCTGGACCACAAAACCAGTCTTAAGTCGCTGGGGTATATTTGTAGCAATAGCCAAAAATACATGGTATGGGTCAAAATTTTTGATTTTTCTTTTATGCCAAAAATCATTAAGAAATTAAGTAAAGATCATGTTCCATGAAGATTTTTTGTAAATTTCCTACTATAAATATATCAAAATGTAATTTTTGATTAGTAATATGCATTGTTAAGAACCTAATTTGGACAACTTTAAAGGTGATTTTCTCAGTATTTTGATTTTTTTGCATCCTCAGATTTCTGATTTCAAATAGATGTAACTCGACCAAATATTGTCCTATCCTAACAAACCATACATCAATAGAAAGCTTATTTATTGAGCTTTCATATGTATAAATCTCAGTTTTGTCAAATTTAACCTTATGACTGGTTTTGTGGTCCAGGGTCACATATAGCCTAAATAACAATACAACTGCATAGCAACACCCTGGCAACCATCTTTGCACTTAAACACCACTCACATGTGTCAAATTTGAGCAGAATCTTCCGTCTGTGTGAATGAATCAGTGTTCGTTCTGACCGTATCGATTCCTACATGAATCGGTTTACCCAGAAAGCCCTGCTTTCACACGTCCCTCCGGATCCTGTTTACACACTCCATTTGATCAGCTGTGCAGCATGACACTTTGATGAGCGGCGGGTCGCTGGCGTTTCCACCGGAGTTAATCTTTCATTGGACTTTCTGAAAGGGCTCCACCGCAGCGCACCGACGGCGCACATGAAATAACACTCATCCATAAAGAATCATTTGCTTCCCAGATGTTTGATGGCAAACGCTGCCAAGCCCAAACCTCAGCCTCTGGTCTTTGAGCGCCTCTGATTGTGCGCCGTCCAAACACAATACATATGCATATCAGATCTCAGCGTGGATCAAACCGGCGGATCGAAGCCTTCCTCCCGCTCGCCCTTCGACAACACCGCGTTTCTAAGAGAATAAAACATTACAGATTGTTTGTGTGATTCTTCCTGGAAGCGTCTGAGAATGATCAATCTTAGAACCGGGCCTTTCTGCTAAACACGGCGAACCGAAGATCGACGCCAGCATCTCAAACACTGAGAAATAAGAGAACTTACATATAAAAACTGGTACTGTGTATCTTCAGCTACACTTTATCATGTCAACTACTGGTCAGAAACAAAGTCTCACAAGTATAAAGTACAATGAAACACACTACAAATCAGACTAAGTGATTCAGTATGTGAAATCACTAACAGCTTTGGCTGATTCACAAGTGTGTTGATTCACTAAAAAGAACCAGTTCCTAAGAGTCATTTGATCAGGAATCAACCTGAACCAGACGCAACATAAGAAATGTTTATAGTATGATTTAGAGCAGTGTTTCTCAACTCCAGTCCTCGGGACCCACTGCTCTGCACATTTTGTATGTTTCTGAGTCTGACACACTCAGTTCAGTTCATGAATCTTTCTACTAATGAGCTGATGATCAAAATCAGGTGCCTTAAATGAGGAAGACATACAAAATGTGCAGAGCAGTGGGTCCCGAGGACTGGAGTTGAGAAACACTGATTTAGAGTAATCAACTAATGACTCTCTGAAATAATAATAATAATAATAATAATAATGATAATATGGATGAAACTGTAAATAAAAAAACATCTTGAATTTTTTGTAAATAATAAAATGAAATAGTAAAACAAATAATACTGGATACATTTTACAAGAGAATATCGTTTAGGTTTTTTTAACTTTTTAAATTTCAAATTTAATTGAATGTGTTACTTTAAGATCTTTTGTAGTTATTTGTATTTACCAGCAATTTCTGAGTGAAAATTCTTTCAATCAGTGATATTTTAGTATTTTAGTACTACTGTACTTATTTTTACACTGCAAAAAAAATGCTTTTCTTACTTAGATCTTTTGTCTTGCTTCCAGCCAAAATATCTCAAAATTCTTAAATCAAGAAGATTTTCTAGACGGGTAAAGATTATTGTCTTGTTTTCAGAACAAATAAGTCAAAATTAAGTGCGTTTTTGCTTGAGAAAAGCTAAATAATCTGCCAATGGGGAAAAATTATGTTTTCTGATTGAAATAAGATTTTTTTGGCAGATTATTTTGCTTGTTCTGATCAAAAACTCACTTCATTTTGATTTGTTTGTTCTGAAAACAAGACAATAATTTTTACCCGTCTAGAAAATCTTCTTGATTTAAGAATTTTTAGATATTCTGAGTTTACATCTTGCAATTCTGACTTTATGACTCGCAAGTGTGTTTTTATCTTATAATTCGGAGGAAAAAAGTCAGAATTGTGAGATTAAAAGTTGCAATTACTATTTTTTTTATATGTGACCCTGGACCACAAAACCAGTCTTAAGTCGCTGGGGTATATTTGTAGCAATAGCCAAAAATACATTGCATGGGTCAAAATTATTGATTTTTCTTTTATGCCAAAAATCATTAGGAAATTAAGTAAAGATCATGTTCCATGAAGATTTTTTGAAAAATTCCTACTGTAAATTTATCAAAATGTAATTTTTGATTAGTAATATGCATTAAGAACTTAATTTGGACAACTTTAAAGGTGATTTTCTCAGTATTTTGATTTTTTTGCATCCTCAGATTCCAGATTTTCAAATAGATGTATCTCGGCCAAATATTGTCCTGTCCTAACAAACCATACATCAATAGAAAGCTTATTTATTGAGCTTTTATAGTTTGTATACATCTCAGTTTTGTAAAATTTAACCTTATGACTGGTTTTGTGGTCCAGGGTCACATTTAGTGTCAGAAACGTGCTTCCATACACTGCAAAAATGCTTTTCTTCGATTTTGTCTTGTTTCCAGCCAAAATATCAAAAAATTCTTAAATCAAGAAGATTATTGTCTATTGTCAAGATTAAGATCTTGTTTTCTGTATGAAATAAGATTTTTTTTCTTACCCTATTGGCAGAGCATTTAGCTTGTTCTAAGCAAAAACTCACTTCATTTTGACTTGTTTTTTCTGAATCCTTCTTGATTTAAGAATTTTTTGATATTTTGGCTGGAAACTAGACAAAAAAATCTAAGAAAAGCATTTTTTGGAGTGGGGTTTTTTTTTTGTTGCTTTTCTTGGTAATTTTAGTTAAACTTTTAGTAATTTTGTTGTGTGTTTTTATTGTTTTTAAATATGTATAGTTTTTATACATTTTTAGTTACAGATATTTTAAGTTAAACTAAATGAAAATCAGGAATGTATGCAAGCCAGTTTCCGCCACTGAATAAAAAATAAAAAAGCTAATTGCGACCTTTTGTCTCACTATTCTGACGTTTTTTTTTTGTTGTTTTTTTTTCAGTAATGCTTGATACAAACTTGCAGTTTTGACTTTTTATCTTGTAATAGTGAGATATAAACTCACAACTGCGAATTATAAAGTCAGAATTGTGAGATACAAAGTTGCAACTCTGACTTTTTATCAGATAAAGTCAGATTTGTGAAAACATTTGCAGTTGTGAGTCCAATTTTAAGTGTTTGAAGACTGATGCTCTCAGAATTGCGAGTTCGTATCTATAAAGTCAGAGTTGCAAATGATAAAGTTTGAGTTTTTCACGCAATTCTGAGAAAAAAAGTCTGAATTGTGAGTTTATATCTTGCAATTCTGACTTTATGACTCGCAAGTGGGTTTTTATCTCATAATTCTAAGAAAAAAGTCAGAATTGTGCGTTTATATCCTGCAATTTGGACTTTATTTCTCAAGATTGTGTTTATGTCACACAATTATGACGTTAAAACTCGCAACTGTGAGTTAATATCTCATAATTCTGAGAAAAAAAGTCAGAATTGTGCGTTTATATCCTGCAATTTGGACTTTATTTCTCAAGATTGTGTTTATGTCACACAATTATGACTTTTAAACTCGCAACTGTGAGTTTATATCTCATAATTCTGAGAAAAAAGTCAGAATTGTGCGTTTATATCTTGCAATTCTGACTTTATTTCTCAAAATTGTGTTTATGTCAAAAAATTGTGAGTTTGTATCCCACAATTCTGAGGAAAAAGGTCCAAATTGTGAGATAAAAAGTTGCAATTATTATTTTTATTTAATTTTCCGTAGAAATGTTGCATAGAACTTTTTTATATTTTATTTTAGTTAAAATTTTCTTTCAAGTATTTTTTTTTTACTAAAAAAGCAGTAAAATTGAGCACAAATGTACTGAATATTGATTAATTTTCTGTATCAATTTTTACAGGCGTTTAAAATTAATGGATAATATCCTGGCATAAAGTTAGCAGTACATTTCCTTTTTCACAATAACTCCGGTTTCAAAGCCACGTTTTTCAGTGCAAAGCTGTACTCAAAGTCTCCAGTTCAGCAGTATTTTCCTAAGATTCAGTGCCATGAAGCTGAAATCAGTCGTTAGGGTCAGTATCTGATAGACAACTGTGTGCACAAACTACTGGACACATATTTACAAGACACAACAGACCACGAAAAGACAGAATCATTGGATTTGACTCTGAATCTCCATTGGAGGCAGTTTGATTTATCTGCGCTCAGCTCTTCTAACCCAAAGGTTTTGGAGTGGACCAGCACTTCACGTAACGACTCAGTCCGGGACCATAAACCCAGAGCGGCGGCGGAGTCCAGCTGGACCAGACTTTTACAGCCGCGTGTCAGAGCTGCCGAATCCAAAAACTCTCTTCTGTTTTTATGAGACGGAGTGCAGAGACAAACAGAACACAGTCAAACATTAACCTCTTCATGCTGTGAATAAAACAAGACAGACTAAAGGAACTTTCACATTTATGCCGCTCTCAAATCATCATGTGATCGCATCAGACTGGAGTTCAGGGTTACAGCTTTTATTTTATTTTGTAAACTGATTTATACAGGTTGGTTCAGTGATATTAAATCACTTTTTTTGTTTTTAGATTTTTTCCGAATTGAATAAAAAAAAAAAAAAAAATTCACTGAAAAATGGTAAACTAAAAATGTAAGTTTTTCCAATTGAATCTTTCTGGTGTATTTTTAGTATAAAAACGTTTGTCAAGACAAACTTTAGGTTGGCATGAGAAATCCTAGCTTGAAAGTTTAAAGCAGCTGGAAAAGCTTAATGTTTTGAACTTTATATAGATGGATTAGATGATTAGCATGTTGCTAACATTTTTCTAGCATGTTTAATATGTTTCTAGCATGATTAGCAAGTTACTAGCATGTTTCTAGAATAATTAACATGTTTCTAGCATGATTAGCAAGTTACTAGCATGTTTCTAGAATAATTAACATGTTACTTGCATTATTAGCAAGTTGCTAGCATGTTTCCAACATGATTAGCAAGTTATTTACATGTTTCTAGCATGATTAGCATGTTATTTACATAACTGACAAGTTACTAGCATGTTGCTAGCATGTTTCTAGCATGATTAGCATGTTATTTACATGACTGACAAGTTACTAGCATGTTGCTAGCATGTTTCTAGAATAATTAGCATGTTATTTACATGACTGACAAGTTACTAGCATGTTGCTAGCATGTTTCTAGAATAATTAACATGTTATTTACATGACTGACAAGTTACTAGCATGTTGCTAGCATGTTTCTAGAATAATTAACATGTTACTTGCATTATTAGCAACTTGCTAGCATGTTTCCAACATGATTAGCAAGTTATTTACATGTTTCTAACATGATTAGCATGTTATTTACATGACTGACAAGTTACTAGCATGTTGCTAGCATGTTTCTAGAATAATTAACGTTACTTGCATTATTAGCAAGTTGCTAGCATTTTTCCAACATGATTAGCAAGTTATTTACATGTTTCTAGCATGATTAGCATGTTATTTACATGACTGACAAGTTACTAGCATGTTGCTAGCATGTTTCTAGAATAATTAACATTACTTGCATTATTAGCAAGTTGCTAGCATTTTTCCAACATGATTAGCAAGTTATTAGCATGATTAGCATGTTATTTACATGACTGACAAGTTACTAGCATGTTGCTAACATGTTTCTAGAATAATTAACATGTTACTTGCATTATTAGCATGTCATTAACAAGTTGCTAGCATGATTCTAGAATAATTAACATGTTACTTGCATTATTAGGAAGTTGCTAGCATGTTTCTAACATGATTAGCAAGTTGCTAGGCTCACTAGCAAGTTGCTAGCCCATTTCTAACATGTTTCTAGCATGCTTAGAAAGTTGTTAGCTTCTTTCTAGCCTGACTAACAAGTTGCTAGCATGTTTCTAGGATTATTAACAAGTTTGCTAACATGTTTCTAACATGATTAGCATGTTATTTACATGTTTCTAGCATGATTAGCATGTTATTTACATGACCGACAAGTTACTAGCATGTTGCTAGCATGTTTCTAGAATAATTAACATGTTACTTGCATTTTTAGCATGTCATTAGCAAGCTGCTAGCATGATTCCAACTTGATTAGCAAATTGCTAGGCTGACTAGCAAGTCGCTAGCCCATTTCTTACATGTTTTTAGCCTTTACTATCATGATTAGCAAGTTTCCAGCATGTTTCCAGCATGATTAGCATGTTGCTAGCATGTTTCCAGAATAATTAACGTTACGTGCATTATTGGCATGTCATTAGCAAGTTGCTATCATAATTTTAGCATGATTAGCAAATTATTAGTATGTTTCTAGCATTACTAGCAAGTTGCTAGTACATTTCAAACATGTTTCTATCATGATTAGTAAGTTGCTAGCATGTTTCTAGGCGGACTAACAAGTTGCTAGCATGATTAGCAAGTTTCTAGCATGTTTCTAACATGATTAGCAAGTTTCTAGCATGTTTCCAACATAATTATCCTGTTATTTACATGTCATTAGCATGATTAGCAAGTTACTAGCATGATTATAGAACTAAATAAATGATAAATATATACATTATATACACATACATTCCGTCAATGTAAGTCTATGGGGTTTTTATGATTTTTACGAGTATTGTTACCCTGCTGCCTTAAAATTTTAAGTTTTAAGTCAACTCAAATAAGTTTAGTCAACTTGAAATGTTAAGTTGTACTTAATGGCAACTTAGATATTTGAGTTGACTAAACTAAAAACGGTTTGTTAAACTTAAAAGCCGGGTTTGTTACCTAGCTGCCTTAAAATTTTAAGTTGAATCAACTCAAATATCAAGTTATGACTTAGTACAACTTAAAATAATTTGTTACCCCGCTGCTGTCACATCCATGTTCCATGTTTTCCCCCCAGCCTTAGTTCCTGTGTTTCCTTATATGGTCAGTTTCCTGTTCTTGTTATGTTAATTGATTATTCCTCACACCTGTGTTCCTAATTTTCCTTTGTATTTATAGTCCTGCCTGTTGAGTTCTCGTTTGTCTAATCTACTATGTGGTACACGTGTTTATGCCTGCTCCTCGTTTGTGTTTTCTTTGTTTTTGCTTCATTAAAGTCTGTCTAGTTTATACTCCTTATCTCCTGCGTCCTTCCTTCACAGCGAACCATTACAGCTGCCTTAAAATTTTAAATTTCAGTCAACTCAAGCTAAGTCAACTTGAAATGTTAAGTTGTGGTGATAACTTGGATATTTGAGTTGATTCAACTTAAAATTTTAGGGCAGCTGGGTAACTTTTAAGTTTAACAAAACAAATTTTTAGTTCAGTTAATTCAAATATCCAAGTTAACCTTCGGGACTGAACTTAAAATTTTAAGACAGTGGGGTGATAAATTATTATTATTATTTTTAAATTATATAAAGTTGACTCAACAAATAGTTTTTTACAGTAGCTGTAGTATAAGCGGGATAATTGACTCCAGTCCGCTGAATTATTAGAAAATAGCTCCTCCACAGCATTCATTAGTCAGAGGCAGATCAGTGTATCTGGTGTTTATGGCTGTTGTGTTGCGGAGGCTGGAGGTGAACGTTCATCTATTTCAGCAAAAGTGTGTCTCGTGAGGCGCTGACCCGCGGCAGACACCCGGATCATGTTCTACGATCTCTTACGACGCGCTCGTGAAACTCTTCCCACCTCCGGCCTGGAAAACACCATTACCGCCGTTAATTTACTAGCAGATCAGTGTCGTTTAGGCTTAGCAGTTCAGATGTGAGGAACGTTTCAGCACCTCCAACCCCGAATCCAAATCAAACAGTAGTCACAGCCAGAGAGCGAGCGAGACGCAGACGCTCGTCGTTCGTTTAGTAGCTACAATGTTTTGCTAGCAGCCAGGGCGACGTTAAATCAAGCGGGGTCAGACGTCCGATCGTTACGAGTCCCTGAGCGAGCGAGGAAAACAATCTCATCCTGAGCCGAGAACAGCGAGTCTCAAAACCACAGAACTGCTAATGGAGCTGAAGAAAACTTCAGTCTGAGAATGTTTACATTTCTCATCTGGCTTTATGAAGCATTTACCAATACCGCTGAAGCTCAGAGGTCAAACTATATATTATTTGTGTAAATATATCTCAATATACCAATATTGTTATTTATATCTGAAATAGCTGCTAAGATAACATATAATTTCATGCACTCAATATTATATACAGTTCAGCTCAAAAGTTTTTCAGAAAAATCCTTCAGGTCACAAAAAATCTTTGGTTTTCCGGCATTTGTGTATTTGAACCCTTTCCAACAATGACTGTATGATTTTGAGATCCATCTTTTCCCACTGAGGACAACTGAGAGACTCATATGCAACTATTACAGAAGGTTCAAACACTCACTGATGCTCCAGAAGGAAAAAACATGCATTAAGAGCCTTTTTGCATTTGAAGATTAGGGTAATTTAACTTATTTTGTCTACTGGGAACTATCTTCTGTAGCTTCTAAAGGGCAGTACTAAATGGGAAAAAAAAATATTTAGGCAAAATAAGAAAAATGTAAACATCTCCATTCATTTCAAAAATTTCATCCCCAGCTCTTAATGCATGTTTTCTCCTTCCGGAGCATCAGTGAGTGTTTGAACCTTCTGTAATAGTTGCATATGAGTCCCTCAGTTGTCCTCAGTGTGAAAAGATGGATCTCAAAATATCTTCACAACAATAGCAGGATTTAATTTTCAGTGAACTAGACACAGATTTTAACTAATATATGTCACCATACTTCACCAAAATGTTTTGTTTAAATAAACAAATGAGGCATTCACTAATTAAATAGACACAGATTTGCATTCATTTCCAGCACATATATCTGATCACTGGATGAAGTCAGATTCATAATTCTTGTGTGATTCTGCTGTCAAATTAAAGTTACAGGTTTTTCCAGAGGGGATTTTGGATTTCTCTACTTATGACTCTATAAATCAAAAAATACTGTCAATAGACAGAAAACAAACACATTTTCAGTGTGTTTTTGTAGCAGTAAAATGTAGTATATATCAGTGTGAATGAAATATGATCAAACGTTTAGAATATAGAGAGGAATAAAACTGTCAAATTTGGTGATTGTAGGAGAAACAACTCTTTAATTAAAAGCTGCAAGCAGCGATGATAGGGCCCTCGCACCCGGGCCTACCGCCGACCGGTGGCTTTAGAAAAAACAGCTAACGGTGGGCAGTATGCTTTTAATATAGTAAATATAGGCAAAATAGGTCAAAGTCATTTATATGTGTCAATCTTCCTGCTTTCAGCTGGTGGCGCTATGCCTATAACTGATTATTGGCATGTAGATGTGTTCAGGCCAGCACTTTTATAAAACATATAAAGTTTGGTGCAGACTGAACTTGGTATGCTTGAGTTACTGTAAGACATGACATATCCTGCTGCCTACAGGTGGCGCTATGATTATATCTAAATATTGGCCTTTAGATGTCTTCAGGCCTGGGCTCTAACCAAACACGTGAAATTTGGTGCAGATCGGACACTGCATGTCTAAGTTAGTGTCAAAAAAAGTAATTTCCTGTTACCAACAGGTGGCGCTATGATTATAACAGAATACTGGTGTTCAGATGTGTTCAGGCCAGGACTCTTAACGAACATGTGAAATTTGAGGCAGATTGGACATTGTATGGCTGAGTTTCAACAACTTTCATTTCTATGGCGAAACATCGAAATTTGTCAGGCCGCCACGAACACGCCCTTCAACGAAAACTCAAGATATTCACAATTTAACATCGCCAAGTCCTTTAGATTAGACTGACCAATTTTGGTGTTGATCTGTATAAATCTCTAGGAGGAGTTTGTTGCAGCGTAAAGCATGTCACTTCCTGTTGCCAGCAGGTGGCGCTATGACTATAACTGAATATGGACATGTAGATGTCTTCAGGTCAGGAGTGTTATCACACATGTGAAGTTTGGGGCAGATGGGACATTGTATGCCTGAGTTATAGCAACTTGCTGTTTCATGGCGAAACATCGAAATTTGTCAGGCCGCCACGGACACGCCCTCTGACGAAAACTCTAGATCTTCGCAATTTAACGTCACAAAGGGCTTTAGATTAGACTCACCAAATTTGGTGTTGATCCAAATTAATCTCTAGGAGGAGTTCGTTCAAGTACAACGCATGGAAATGGCAAAAATGACACAAAATTTGTTGAGAAAATTAAAAATAACCGACTTCCTGTTAAGTTTTGGATTTTTGTAGGTATTGGTGTGTTACATGTGTGTACCGATTTTCGTGCATGTACGTGAAGCAAAGCTGAAAGCGCACACCGCTGAACGTGTAAAGGTGGCGCTATCGAGCCATTTTGCCACACCCACTTCTGCAACCCATATCAGACGTAAATCTTCGCCAGGTCTGATGTGTGTGCAAAGTTTCATGAGTTTTCGGGCATGTTTAGGCCCTCAAAAATGAAGAAAGAATAGTAATATGAAGCGGAGCAGATGCAATAGGGTCCTCACACCATCGGTGCTCAGGCCCCAAATATAGAAAACAAGATAAAGTGCAATAAAAAAACACTTAAGTGTGTATTCAGGATGGTTTTTGTTTACTAGTCTGAAAGAAGAGACATGATCTGAAAGTCAAATAGACCACAACTGGTTTTACCTGAAGTGTCTTGAGTAAATGATCAGACAAACCTGACGTCCATCTATCAAACCAACTATAGAAGTGAATAACACAAGCTGGTGTAATTTTGATGGAAACACATCTGTATTCCTGCACAGCGGTGATTACACAGCCTCATTATCTTTATACGATTGCATTGTGTAAAGTTCTCTCTCGAAGCCAAACGCAGCGCAGTACTGATCTTAATTGGACGTTTGGTTGGTTTGACTGCCAGAGAGACTGTAAAACCGGCTTAAGTGCGTCGCTGGTGGCCCAGCGTTTGTGTAATATGTTAATTGGACTATAACTCCATGTTCTGGGTTATTCAGCGTCACTCACTCACCGAATGTAAATGCTTCTCAAAACCATTCGCTCATGCAGGCGTTTCCTGGTCCTGATGTGGGACGTTGCCAGGGCGTTGAAATGCTGTTGCTAGGTTGATCTGTTTGTCAGACCGGTCTGGCATATGTTTATGAAACCTTCTGTGAGAGAAAAGAGATGTTGGATTTGTTATTATTATTATTTTGGCTTGAGAAACCCAATGTACTGTTATCCAATGTATTGCGAGATATGAAACACAAAACCCTGCTTTTAATTCATTTCAGCATTTCTAAACATGCAATAAACCCCAAAACTGAGAAGAGAAGAACTGAGGGAAGATAATTCAAAAAACCTTTACCACAAATCTGGACATTTACTAAAGACAAAGTCTACTCCATGCAGAACATCAAACACATTAGAACACATTTAACACATTAACGTGAAGAGTCACAGACGCGGCTGATCCTCACGAACACATCCAGAGAATAAAACCAGTCAGACAGCATTTGTTCGGTGAGGTTTCACATCCCACACGTTCCTCCTTTAATTATGTCATTGAGAATTATTCTTTTGCCAAATAACACACTCATTAATCTTGTCTTTATTTCACTCTCAAGTCCAGGATATTTAAAGCTCAAATAAACAGGTAATTATTAGGTTATATTACTATCACATTCAGAGGGAATTGTAACCGCTGTTGGTCTGGAAGTCTCTATTCATTAACATTCACATTTATTTCAGTGAAAGACAAATACAAAAGCACACTTTAAGAGCCTCTATTAAATGATCAGACACTGGAAAAATGTCTACTGTAATATAAGACTTGCCTAAAAATATTAAAGTAAATAAATATTCAAAGGTAAATATATAAATGAATATCTAGCCTTCATAAAAAGATCAGTCAATGGAAAACATCTATTATAGTTTAATGGAAGATTTGAGTTACATACTTTAAAATAACTGAAAAACAAATAAATAAATTAATATATAGCCTTTATGAAAGGATCAGCTACTAATACTACTATCTACTACAGTATGATAAAATATTTACATAAAATATTTTTTAAAAACAACCACTAGAAACATGATTTATTGGGTTATTACCAATAGGTGGCACTGTTATCAAATCGATGTGGTGTGGTTAGTGTGAGGTGACAATGACACACAAAGTTTGGTGTCAATAGGTCAAAGCTTTGCAGAGATACAGCCTCAGATGTATCAAAATCCATAACTTTGTGTCAGCACAGTCTGAAAATGATCTAACTGGATTTTGGTGAAAATTAAAATAACGGTCTAAGACGAGTTCGAAAAAGTATGTTTTCAACATATCAAATCGGCAGACAGGAAGTTCGACCAACTATGGCAAAATTGGTATCTATGTTCTCGGGTGTTCTTTGAGAGTTTAATTACAATAGGCTAATGCAGTCAAAAGTTATTAGCATTTTTGGAAATCTTATTATTAATAATTAATGAATGGTTTATTCATTCAAATTGATGTGGCGTGGTCAGTGTGAGGTGACAATGGCACATACAAAGTTTGGTGTCATTATGTCAAAGCTTTGCAGAGATACAGCCTCAGACATAGTTTGGCATCTTTTCAGCAAATTCATTGATGTGTTAAACGATAAACGATTAAACGGTTTCATATATCGAAATCAATAATTTTTCGCTATCATGGTCTGAAAATGATCTGAGCCAAATTTGGTCAAAATTGGACCAACAGTCTAGGAAGAGTTCGAAAAAGTTTTTTAAACATAGAAGGTTTTAAACACAGATCAAAATGGCAGACAGGAAGTTTTGACTATGGCAAAATTGGCATCTATGTTCTCGTCATGACCCAAAGAATATATTGAGACTCAGTTTCACTACAATAGGCTAATACATTCAAAAGTTATTAGCATTTTTGAAATTTTTTAAAACTTTTTAAGTACCATCGGGCCATGATGTCAAAGACATACAGCAAGTTTTATATGCTGTATATGGCAATGCGTACGTAAAATATAGCATTTTATGTGAAAATTCAAAATGGCCGACACCCAAAAGGGCTTGCATGGGAAAATTGGGCATAGGTCACAGAATCTAAAGAGACCAATTTTGAGATTTTTGGCCAAACCATTTAAAAGTTATTAACAAAAATAGCAATTTTTCATATCTCCTTACCACTAGGTGGCACTGCACTGAAACACTGCAGGTAGCCTCAGGTCATGCTTGTTATAACACACACCAAGTTTGGTCTCAATACGCCAAACCGTTGCAAAGTTATAGGCTCACATCCATTTTTGAATGCTATTTGTCAAATTCGTTTACGCATTATATAAGAACGGTTTGACTAATCGACTTAAATTCCATAACTCTTTGCCAGCATGGTCTGAAGATGATCTAAGCCAATTTTGGTGAAAATTGTACAGGACCAGTTTGAAAAAGTAGGTTTTCCCGAACTAATAAAATTAGCCAAAAACTAAACCTTATGATTTTTTAATTATGCTGTTCATTCGACTCGACATGAGCCAAGGATTCAGAGAAGAAAAACAAAAAACTTTCCTTCTAGTAAAATTTTCCTTAAGTTCAAAAGTTATTATCATAAACATGAGTGAAACTGTGGACCAGTGGTGGTGCTAGAGAGTTTGAGTTGGAGACGTTTTTGCATGCTACTTGTCAAATTCGTTCTTGACTAATCAACTTGAATTCCATAACTTTTAGCCAGCATAGCCTGAAGATAATCTGAGCCAGTTTTGGTGAAAATCAGACAAATCGTTTAAGATGAGTTGGAAAAACTAGATTTTCCGAACTAAAAAACTAAACCTTACAATTTTTAAATTTCGGTGTTCATTCGACTTGGCATGATCCAAGGATTCAGAGAAAAAAAAATATTTTTTTAAGTTCAAAAGTTATTAGCACAAACATGAGTGAAACTGTGGACCAGTGGTGGCACTAGAGAGTTTGAGTTTGAGACAATTTTGCACACTCTTTGTCAAATTCGTTCTTGATTAATCAACTTGAATTCCATAACTTTTTGCTATCACGGTCTGAAGATGATCTGAGCCAAATTTGCCGAAAATTGGACCAACATTCTAGGAGGAGTTCGAAAAAGTAGGTTTTTGTAGTAGGTTTTGAAAATGGCATTATAGCATAAACATGAGTGAAAATTTGGACAAGTGTTGGGGCTAGAGAGTTTGAGTTCAAGACATTTTTTGCATGCTCTTTGTCAAATTCATTCTTGACTAATCAACTTGAATTCCATAACTTTTTGCTATCACGGTCTGAAGATGATCTGAGCCAGTTTTGGTGAAAATCAGACAAATCGTTTAAGATGAGTTGGAAAAACTAGGTTTTTCGAACTAAAAAACTAAACCTTACCATTTTTAAATTTCGGTGTTCATTCGACTTGGCATGATCCAAGGATTCAGAGAAAAAAATATTTTTTTTTAAGTTCAAAAGTTATTAGCACAAACATGAGTGAAACTGTGGACCAGTGGTGGCACTAGAGAGTTTGAGTTTGAGACAATTTTGCACACTCTTTGTCAAATTCGTTCTTGATTAATCAACTTGAATTCCATAACTTTTTGCTATCACGGTCTAAAGATGATCTGAGCCAAATTTGGTGAAAATCGGACCAACATTCTAGGAGGAGTAAAAGTGGTGGCGCTACAGAGTTTGAGTTAGAGACTCCAAACTTGCTATGGTTAATGTTAAGACCGTCATCTATCAGTGTGCCAAATTTCATAACTTTCCAATAAGCGGTTCTATGAGACTTTTGGCTCATTTTTAGGTGAACTATTCCTTTACTATACCAACACTATGAGGTTTCAGTGCAGCACTAACTTTAATCAAGCATCTACTAGTGCTGTTAATCACACACACACCACGTCCAACAAAAATTGTTGCTCATCTCATGGTTCTGATGGATCACAGTGATGTTTTGCAGCTCAGCGGGAGCACAAAGAGAGTTTACACACATGTGCAGTAATGAGGTGAACTCGCCACAAACAGCTGCAGTTCAATCAAACACACCATGATCTACTACAGCACTGCATCCCATTTACACACGCATGCAAACACACACAGTGAAATGCTGTGTGCCATATTTCATTCTGAAAATCAAAAGGCAGATTTTGCACAAACAACATTACTCGAGCATTATTCAGATTTACTACATCCGTAATCCTCTCAAAATAGGCTTCACTTTATTCATGCAAAATCCTATTTCTCGTCTGGGATTGTGAAGTGAAATATGAGGTTTTCTGGGCAGCAGCGTCACACTCTGTCGGTCAGACTCACTCTGTGTTTGTGTGAAGAAGGAATGAAACGCCCCCCAGCTGTCACAGGACACAAGAGACGACTGTAAATTGAAAGCAGGGCGCTGAGGTCTGGATTAACCTGCTGCTGGTTAACCTGGATGCTTTCCCATTGTTCTCAAACACAAAAAGCTCTGCTTTCACTCTACTCTCAACCACAAACACGTTGTTTAATTATTTCAAAAGGTGCTTTTTTGGCCTTGATTCGGCCCGTCAGCATCTGCGCGCATTAAACTCGATCATTCAAGGTCCGTAATGCAGCGCTGAGGTTTTCAGGACGAATCTGCACTAAACATCCCATCAGGCCATGAAATATTTCACACATTAAATCATCATTCACTAGCAAACCACAGCTGACTGAATGATACAGGTTTCCCATGATTCACCGCGTGCGGATGGAAGCTGTTGGTAGAAATAAAGATAAAAACACAGGACTTGGAGTATTTGGGTTTCTCATCAGCACAATCTTCAGGCTCAGGTCCAGTCTGACACTCAACTTCAGTTTTACCATAAACACACTATAAACTCAATCTGATATATGTTTGTCAGTCACACATCAGTCAAACAGCTCAGATTTCTGCATTTAGAAATTTATGACAGTTTATTATTAACTGTTATTAACATCTATTTGACTTTATTTACACTGGCGTTCAAAAGTTTGGAATCAGTAAAACTTGTAATGTCTTTAAAGAAGTCTCTTTTGCTCATCAAGGCTGTATTTATTTAATCAAAAATACTGAAAAATAACAGTAATATTGCTAAATGTTATTACAATGCAAAATAATGGTTTCTATTTTAATATACTTTAAAATAGAATTTATTGCTGTGATGCAAAGTTGAATTTTCAGCATCAGTACTCCAGTATTGAGTGTCACATGATCCTTCAGAAATCATTCTAATATGCTGATTTATTATTAGAATGATCGATGTTGGAAACAAATATTTTTTGGAACCTGTGATACTTTGATTCAGGATTGTTTGATGAATAAAAAGTTAAAAAGAACAGCGTTTATTTCAAATACAAACCTTTTCTAACAACGTAAGTCTTCTTAACACATCTTTTTCTTTAAAAAAAAGAAGGAATAAAAATTTACTGACCCCACATTTTTGAACAGTAGCATATATTGTTAGAAAAGATTTCTAAATTAAATAAATGCTGTTCTTTTTATCTATCAAAGAATCCTGGAAAAAGTATCACAGGTTTCAAAAACAAATATAAGCACAGCTGTTTCCAACATTGATATTAAATCAGCATATTAGAATGATTTCTGAAAAATCATGTGACACTGAAGACTGGAGTAACGATGCTGAAAATTCAGAAATAAAGTTTAATGTATATTGCAATAGAAAGTGTTATTTTAAATTGTAAACATATTTCACAATATTAATCTTTTTCTGTATTTTTGATCAAATAAACACAGCCTTGATGAGCAGAAGAAACTTCTTTAAAAAACATCAAAAATCTTACTGATCCCAAACTTTTGAACAGTAGTGTAAATGTCCAAATGTGTCCAAAATACAAACTGCTTAGAATCAGCATTAATCTGTTCATTATGTAAATAACTACATTTATTGTAACTAACTTTAAGTATTGCTTTTAGTTAGTATTGCTTTTATTGTCATTCCTTGGATTCTGTAATATTTCATAAAAAAAAAAAAAAAAGTAGTTTTAAATTAAAGTAGTAAGTGTTCGTGCTGCCTTAAAATTTTAAGTTTAGACAACATGAAATGTTAAGTTGTACTACATGAAAACGTGGATATTTGAGTTGAGTAAACCTAAAAATGTTAGGCTGCATGAACACTTACTTTTTTAAGTTGAAAAAAAAATATACGTCAAATTAGTCTTTTTTTAAAAGTATCTGCTAAATTTCTAAATGTAAATTTATATATTATGTATAAATAATTATTTTAATAATTGTGAAAAATTATTAAAATAATAATTTACTTCAAATTTCAAAAACTACATTTATTGTAACTAAATTTAAGTATTGCTTTTGGGTCATTCCTTGATTTCTGTAATATTTCAGTAAAAAAAAGTAGTTTTAAATTAAAGTAGTAAGTGTTTGTGCTGCCTTAAAATTTTAAGTTTAGACAACATGAAATGTTAAGTTGTACTACATGAAAATGTGGATATTTGAGTTGAGTAAACCTAAATATTTTAGGCAGCATGAACACTTACTTTTTTAAGTTGAAAAGAAAGTGTTATTTTAGAATTATTAACTTAACTACTACAGCATTTAGCAATATGTCAAATTAGTCTTTTTTTAAAGCATCTGCTAAATGTCTAAATGTAAATGTAAATTTATATTTTATGTATAAAAATTATTTTAATAATGGTGAGAAATATTGACTTAAATTCAAACTGGCTTGATTTATTATTAACTATTTGATTTTAATTTTAAAAATCACTTTTTAAAATGCGATTATTGAAATTGCTTAGAATCAGCATTAATCTGTTCATTATGTAAATAACTAACTTTAAGTATTGATTTTGGGTCATTCTTTGATTTCAGTAATATTTCAGGGGGAAAAAGTAGTTTCAATTGAAAGAAGTAAGTGTTCGTGCTGCCTTAAAATTTTAAGTTTAGACAACATGAAATGTCAAGTTGTACTACATGAAAACATGAATATTTGAGTTGAGTAAACCTAAAAATGTTAGGCTGCATGAACACTTACTTTTTTAAGTTGAAAAAATAAAAAAAAAGTGTTATTTTAGAATTATTTACTTAACTACTTTGTACAGCATTTAGCAATATGTCAAATTAGTCTTTTTTTAAAAGTATCAGCTAAATTTCTAAATGTAAATTTATATTTTATGTACAAATAATTATTTTAATAATGGTGAAAAATATTGACTTAAATTCAAACTGGCTTGATTTATTATTAACTATTTGATTTTATTTATATAATCACTTTTTAAAATGCGTTTATTAAAATTGCTTAGAATCAGCATTAATCTGTTCATTATGTAAATAACTACATTTATTGTAACTTTAAGTATTTATTTTGGGTCATTCTTTGAATTCTGTAATATTTCAGAAAAAAAGTAGTTTCAAATTAAAGTAGTAAGTGTTCGTGCTGCCTTAAAATTTTAAGTTTAGACAACATGAAATGTTAAGTTGTACTACACGAAACATGAATATTTGAGTTTAGTAAACCTAAAAATGTTAGGCTGCATAAACACTTTTTTAAGTTGAAAAAACAAAACAAAAAAAGTGTTGTTTTAGAATTATTTACTTAACTACTTCAGCATTTAGGAATATGTCAAATTAGTCTAATTTTTAAAGCATCTGCTGAATGTCTAAATGTAAATTTAAATATTATGTATAAATATCTATTTTAATAATGGTGAGAAATATTGACTTAAATTCAAACTGGCTTGATTTATTATTAACTATTTGATTTTAATTTTAAAAATCACTTTTTAAAATGCATTTATTGAAATTGCTTAGAATCAGCATTAATCTGTTCATTATGTAAATAACTAACTTTAAGTATTGCTTTTGGGTCATTCCTTGATTTCTGTAATATTTCAGGGGGAAAAAGTAGTTTCAATTGAAAGAAGTAAGTGTTCGTGCTGCCTTAAAATTTTAAGTTTAGACAACATGAAATGTCAAGTTGTACTACATGAAAACATGAATATTTGAGTTGAGTAAACCTAAAAATGTTAGGCTGCATGAACACTAACTTTTTTAAGTTGAAAAAACAAACAAAAAAAGTGTTATTTTGGAATTATTTACTTAACTACTACAGCATTTAGCAATATGTCAAATTAGTCTTTTTTTAAAGTATCTGCTAAATTTCTAAATGTAAATGTAAATTTATATATTATGTATAAATAATTATTTTAATAATTGTGAAAAATTATTGAAATAATAATTTACTTCAAATTTCAAAAACTAAATTTATTGTAGCTAAATTTAAGTATTGCTTTTGGGTCATTCCTTGATTTCTGTAATATTTCAGCAAAAAAAAAGTAGTTTTAAATTAAAGTAGTAAGTGTTCGTGCTGCCTTAAAATTTTAAGTTTAGACAACATGAAATGTTAAGTTGTACTACATGAAAACGTGGATATTTGAGTTGAGTAAACCTAAATATTTTAGGCAGCATGAACACTTACTTTAAGTTGAAAAGAAAGTGTTATTTTAGAATTATTTACTTCAGCATTTAGCAATATGTCAAATTAGTCTTTTTTTAAAGCATCTGCTAAATGTCTAAATGTAAATGTAAATTTATATTTTATGTACAAATAATTATTTTAATAATGGTGAAAAATATTGACTTAAATTCAAACTGGCTTGATTTATTATTAACTATTTGATTTTAATTTTAAAAATCACTTTTTTAAATGTGTTTATTAAAATTGCTTAGAATCAGCATTAATCTGTTCATTGTGTTAATAACTACATTTATTGTAACTAACTTTAAGTATTTATTTTGGGTCATTCTTTGAATTCTGTAATATTTCAGAAAAAAAGTAGTTTTAATTGAAAGAAGGAAGTGTTCGTGCTGCCTTAAAATTTTAAGTTTAGACAACATGAAATGTTAAGTTGTACTACACGAAACATGAATATTTGAGTTGAGTAAACCTAAAAATGTTAGGCTGCATAAACACTTTTTTAAGTTGAAAAAAACAAACAAAAAAAGTGTTGTTTTAGAATTATTTACTTAACTACTACAGCATTTAGCAATATGTCAAATTAGTCTATTTTTTAAAGCATCTGCTGAATGTCTAAATGTAAATTTATATTTTATGTTTAAATAATTATTTTAATAACTGTGAAAAATATTGACTTAAAAAGTCAAACTGGCTTGATTATTAACTATTTGATTTTATTTAAATAATCACTTATTAAAATGCATTTATTAAAATAGCTTAGAATCAGCATAAATCTGTTTATTATGAAAACAACTAAATGTATTCAGTTCAAAAGTATGAACAATGGTAAAATAGCTCTGAAACAAGCAATATTCAATTTGATAATTGTGTGAGATTTAAATAAACTGGATTTATTGATAATAAATAATGACAGTATTCTACACTCTTAAAAATAAAGGTGCTTCACGATGCCTTAGAAGAACCTTTCTATCTAAAATGGTTCCATAAAGAACCTTTAACATCTGAAGAACCTTTCTGTTTCACAAGAGGTTCTTTGTGGCAAATAAGGTTCTTCAGATTATAAAAGGGTAAATGGTTCGAACTAAATGGTTCGTTGTGGAAACTGTGCAAACTTTTGAAGCACCTTTATTTTTAAGAGTGTTTAATGAATAATTATATGTAATACTTAACATGCAAACCAAATACATAAATGTTAGATTTATGTCTTGTTTTTGAAAATGAGTAATGCACAACTAAGTTCACAATTGCTGCACAAAGAAGTTGATTATAAATATGCAGAAAGAGAGAGAAATGTGTGAATCATGGTGGAATATTCTGCTGATGACTGTACGCTCGCATGACGTCATTTATCTCCAGCAGCTTCTCATTTAAAGCTCACTTTTATGACTTACAATACATGATGCTCTTTTTTGTTGTTGTGCTTGACAGTATAAACGTCCATGCATTGAGAACAGAAGCTCTTTCTACAAGCTCCACATCAGACAGGTTTGTAAATGACTGATTTGAGTTTGATTCGTCTCTGCGGTTGTGTTTTCATCACGTTTGGCCGGTGTTGATGAGAGCAGCTCGTGTGGTTGTAATCGGAGGCCTCTGCTTCTGCCAAGCCGCAGGTCGGGACGGAGCCGTCCGGCTGGAGAATGAGCCATTGTTCGCTTCGGAGCGCAGAGGAGGAGGAGGGAAACGAGGGGGAGTCTCATCAGGAATTCAAGATTGTTAGGAGGAGGAAAAACACAAGCAGACTCCAGTTACACAGTTTGAAGGTCGAGGGTCAAACGGGTAATTCCTCAGGAAAGCCTTGAGCTTCTGCAGGACGTCCTTCAGCCGCCGCTCCGCTCCTCCTTCTGCCGCTCGTCTCATTCTGCTGAAGTCAGCACGCTTTCTGCATCACACCCTTCAAAGTGCACTAGAGAGTCACTTCAGCAGCTTTTCATCTTCTCTTTTGAGAAAAACTACCATTTTTGAAAACATTTTGAATTCTATTTGTGACCCTGGACCACAAAACCGGCCATAAGGGTCCATTTTTTCAAATTGAGATTGATCACTGAGATGCAACTATTTGAAAATCTAGAATCTGAGGGTGCAAAAAAAATCTAAATATTGAGAAAATCGCCTTTAAAGTTGTCCAAATGAAGTTCTTAGCAATGCATACTAATCAAAAATTACGTTTTGATATATTTGCAGTAGGAAATTTACAGAATATTTTCATGGAACATGATCTTTACGTAATATCCTAATGATTTTTGACCCATGTATTTTTAGCAATAAAAAGTGCTACTTAAGACTGGTTTTGTGCTCCAGGGTCACATTTGATTTTCATAAATTCTGTGTTTATGTTCATTTCAGTTCAAGTTGTAATAATTCTGTTGTGTGTTTTTGTAATTTTTACTATTTTTTTTTGTTTTCATTTATAAAATACATTTTTATTTTGGATTTTAATTATTTTAGTACATTGAGTTATGCAGTTATTTGGCATTAAATAGAGTATTTGAACTTAATTTTCCAATCCTTTGCAGATTTTAAGTTAAATGATATATTTTGAATACACACAAACATACATAAAACTGTAAATTATATTTTTTATAAATTGCATGCATTTCTACAACCTATTGTTATGTATTTTTCTAGAATTTATTTTAAAATAGACTCAGTTTTAACTAAATATTTTGTAAGATCTTAATTCTATTTTGTGAAAAAATATACATAATGCACAATTTTTATTATCATTTTTAACTCCTTTTAGCAAATAAGCAGAATTGGATTTTTAAAATGCAAGGCTGTGATATTTTTTGCTTTCTTTCTTCGTGGGACATGATCTTTACTTAATATCCTAATGATTTTTGACCCATGTATTTTTAGCAATAAAAAGTGCTACTTAAGACTGGTTTTGTGCTCCAGGGTCACATTTGATTTTCAGAATTTCGGTGTTTATGTTCATTTATTTCAAGTTTTAATAATTCTGTTGTGTGTTTTTGTCATTTTTACTATTTTTGTGGTTTTCATATATAAAATACATTTTTATTTTGGTTATTTTAGTTATTTTAGTACATTGAGTTATGCATTTATTTTGCATAGTATTATGAGTTATGCAGTTATTTGGCATTAAATAGAGTATTTGAACTTAATTTTCCACTCCTTTGCAGATTTTAAGTTAAATGATATATTTTGAATACACACAAACATACATAAAACTGTAAATTATATTTTTTATAATTTGCATGCATTTCTACAACCTATTGTTATGTATTTTTCTAGAATTTATTTTAAAATAGACTCAGTTTTAACTAAATATTTTGTAAGATCTTAATTCTATTTTGTGAAAAAATATACATAATGCACAATTTTTATTATCATTTTTTAACTCCTTTTAGCAAATAAGCAGAATTGGATTTTTAAAATGCAAGGCTGTGATATTTTTTGCTTTCTTTCTTCGTGGGACATGATCTTTACGCAATATCCTAATGATTTTTGACCCAATAAAAAGTGCTACTTAAGACTGGTTTTGTGCTCCAGGGTCACATTTGATTTTCATAAATTCTGTGTTTATGTTCATTTCAGTTCAAGTTGTAATAATTCTGTTGTGTGTTTTTGTCATTTTTACTATTTTTGTGGTTTTCATTTATAAAATACATTTTTATTTTGGTTTTAGTTATTTTAGTACATTGAGTTATGCAGTTATTTTGCATAGTATTATGAGTTATGCAGTTATTTGGCATTAAATAGAGTATTTGAACTTAATTTTCCACTCATTTGCAGATTTTAAGTTAAATGATATATTTTGAATACACACAAACAAACACACACAAACATACATAAAACTGTAAATTATATTTTTTATAATTTGCATGTATTTCTACAACCTATTGTTATGTATTTTTCTAGAATTTATTTTAAAATAGACTCAGTTTTAACTAAATATTTTGTAAGATCTTAATTCTATTTTGTGAAAAAATATACATAATGCACAATTTTTATTATCATTTTTTAACTCCTTTTTTGCAAATTAGCAGAATTGGATTTTTAAAATGCAAGGCTGTGATATTTTTTGCTTTCTTTCTTCGTGGGACATGATCTTTACTTAATATCCTAATGATTTTTGACCCATGTATTTTTAGCAATAAAAAGTGCTACTTAAGACTGGTTTTGTGCTCCAGGGTCACATTTGATTTTCATAAATTCTGTGTTTATGTTCATTTCAGTTCAAGTTGTAATAATTCAGTTGTGTGTTTTTGTCATTTTTACTATTTTTGTTGTTTTCAAACATATAATGCATTTTTATTTTGGTTTTAGTTTTAGTTATTTTAGTACATTGAGTTAAAATAAATAAGAAATACTTACTTGAAAACTACTTACTTTCATCAGGTTTAATTTCAGTTAACATTTATTTTATTTTAAGTAATAAAACAGTTTTAGATTTTAGTTAACTATAATAACCTTGGGTTTAACTTGAAGAAATTATGACAGAAATATATTACTATTGTATAAAATGTACTTAATTAACCCTCTGGTGCTCTTCGGTCACTTCTGACCGAAAAATTTTCTGTTTTGAATTTTTAAAAATCACTGCTTAATCGGAATGACATGAAACTCTGTGACTTTTATGCCATTTGGAATGTCAACACAAAAAAAAATTGAGGGCATGATTCAAGCAGGCTAAGTGGTCGTAAAAAAAATAGTCACACTTGTGCTCTTCGGTCTAAAATGACCGACCATAGGAAATGAATGGGAAATCGACAAAAATACAAATATTCAGAGAATTTTTGTGTGTACAATCTACAAATCCTCCACAATGCTGAAAAAAAGTACACAGCAGTGAAGGGGTGACACTCTAAAACACACCCATTCATAAACACACCCATTCACACACACACGCACACACACACACACACATTAATATACACACCTCTATTCGGTCACTTTTGACCAAAACATTTTCGGTTTAGAATTTTTCAAAAAATCACAGCTTCAACAGAACAGTACCAAATTCATTGACTTTTATGGCATTTGGAATGTGAACACACATAAAAAATTAGGGCACGATTAAAAAAAACTAATAATAAAATAAAAACTTGTGCTCTTCGGTCTAAAATGACCGACCATTGGAAATGAATGGGAAATTGACAAAAATACAAATATTCAGAGAATTTTTGTGTGTACAATCTACAAATCCTCCACAATGCTGAAAAAAGTACACAGCAATGAAGGGGTGACACTCTAAAACACACCCATTCACACACACACACACACACACACACACACACACACACACACACACACACACACACACACACTAATATACTCACCTCTATTCGGTCACTTTTGACCAAAACGGTTTTGAATTTTTTTTAAAAATCACAGCTTCATCAGAACGGTACCAAATTCAGTGACTTTTATGGACACACATAAAAAATGAGGGCACGATTCCAAAAAGAAAAAGAAAACTTGTGCTCTTTGGTCAAAAATGACCGACATCAGGAAATGAATGGGAAATCGACAAAAATACAAAAATGTACAGAATTTTTCTGTCTCTTTCTGACACATCCACACACACATGCACAAATTAACTGAAACACAGCAAATTGAGAAGATGTAAAATAAAATAAAAATATATGTATAAAAAAATTACATATCCAGAGTGCAAAAGACACACACTCTCTTGCATATACAAAAAATTAACACTTCAAATCATATTTATAACAAAAAACTATCCCAAACTGGATAATAAATAGTCTTTGAGATTGTTTAAATGTATGTTCAACTATTCCACCTAATAAAAATGCTGAATCAATTGTCTAAAAACAACTAGGCAATTCACAAGCTGCTTTGTAGCTTACTATACAGGCATCAAGTTACACCTGCCATTACAGATGTTTTTCTCGTTTTTTACCAACAGATGGCGCTAATCTGCCTTCAAAAATTAGTGTTGAATGGCTGAGTCTCTATTTCAACCTGAAATACTGCATTCATTAAAAAAAAATTAAAAAAAAAATTAAATTAAATTTTTTTATTATTCTCAATGGCAAAAAATGGATATTAATTACAGCATAAATATTCATTATTACCACCAAACCCTCTCAAAATTCAAAAGAAAAAAGAAAAAATATTATTAAACAAAAATGAATTGGAATGGTTTTACTGAAAAAATTACAGGATGCGTTACAGGTGTCCGGTCACTTCTGACCGCGAAGAGCACACGTGTGACTGCTAAACGAAGAGCACCAGAGGGTTAAATTTTAAAGAAATATACAACCACTTTATTTTTCATCCATGTGTTAATTTATACAGTATTTTTTATTTGACAAAGAAATAAAACTGCAATACTTTTGTAAATTAACTGATATATTTTATTTTGATTAACTGTTAAATTGTTTTGATAATGTATTTTATTAGACACCATATTTGATAATAAATTCAAATTAAATCATAAAAGATCCAGAAAATTAAAGAATCCATTAAAAGAAAATTAAGCAAAAATAAAAAGGAAAACACACAATTGAGAAAAAAATTAAACGCATTTAATGGGGCTCTGAATTAACAGGTAGCTACTCTGTGAAGTTTAATTGTGAATTAACAAGTACATTATGTACATTAATTTTCTAGGTGTTTTCTCTTGCGTTAATGACAAATGACTAACATGGCAAATACGATATCGTAAAATATGGAACAAAATATTGTGATATTTGCATATCTGCAGTAACTACCAGACAAAAATAGTCAAGTCACATTTATTTTTAAAGTGTTTTATACAATACAGATTGATTCAAAACTGCTTTATATGGTAATACACTAGAAAATAAGTGATGCAATAAAATAAAAACACAATAGTTTCGCTATTTAGATCAATTCAATTTAGTTTTAATGTTTAAAATGATTTTTCGAGGTTTTTTTCCACAAAAAAAATCAGATTGTTTTTATTATTACTTGGCATTTACTTTTTTTTTTTTAAATGAAATTTATTAGCAATTTCTGATTTAAAATTGTTTCAATTTTTTTCAATGCAAACTAATTCTATATGCACACATGCATGTGAAAGCAAACAATCAGATGTGGTTATTGCTGCTCAAATAAAGCGTGCGGTTGTGGAAGGAACCCTAACAATACATATCTGTGGAGCTAACAAACACGACTCGACCTCAAACGTTCGGCAGCGGCATCAGCGTCAGTCGGAGCTCCAGACGAACCGGTAATTTCCATCTAAATGAAGCAGCGGCAGCAGCAGTGTTTACTCTGTGCGTCTTTGCTCTGTCATTACGCCGGAGCTCAATCGCCTGGTTTGTGGTCGTCTGCGACGCCAGCGTGTGGGTGTTGATCTGTGAGCATCCGACAATATATGTGCTTTCCACAACCAAAAAAGAACCAAAGAATACAGAGAAAGGCAAACCAGTAACTAGTGGTCATATCTAGAAGCATAAAAGTGTAATTTTACAAACCATAGAGCTTTACTTTGGACGCAGGACAACTTTCATTAAATTAATTCTATAAGACCAACTATAGAAGAACAACGCTCTGCATCACATTTGCTGAACGAAATCCAAGCTCCTTACTAATTTTAAAATGCTGATTCCAAAAATAGAGTCTGTTTTGCTGGGGCTTGTTACACTTTCTGACAAAATGATGCATTTCATAACATTTTAGACTTTTTGTGCAGTGAAGAAGTGACTTTAGTCAGCTGAAAACAACACAAATGCATGATTCCTGCCTGAATCTGAGCCAAAAGGCAACTATTTGATCAATTCTCAGCTCATTTTCACATGTATGACATTATTTGATGCCCAATCCTGGTTTCAGTGTCAGAATTATTGAAAATGACAGAAGAAAATGCAAACATTAGTCTGATGTTTTCTGCTGCATATGTGGGTATTTTACTATATTACAGATTTTTTGGCAAATAAAGTTTATTATGCAAAGTATTTAGACACTAAATAGTATTTAAACTTAATTTCCACTCTTTTGCAGATTTTAAGTTACATTTATTATATATTATTTAAGTTCTAATTCATTTTAGAATTTACTCAATTTTAACTAAATATATTTAGTAATATTTAATTTTTTTACTTTGTGAAAAAATATAAATAATGCACAACTATTATTGTCATTTTTGAACTCCTTTTTGCAAATTAGCAGAATTAGATTTTTTAAATAATTATTTTTAAACTTATTTTGTGAAAAAATATACATAATAAACAAGTTTTGTCATCATTTTTTTATCCTTTTTGCAAATTAGCAGAATTGGATTTTTTTAAATGCAATGAAATGCCTATAGTTTAATTGATGAATTTGATTAATTAATTAATTAATTAATTTATACTCAATTTATAATGTAAGAAATTCAGAAAAATTCATTTAATTGTAATTTTTTAACTGGGAAAAGGAAGGAACAGACTCTGAATGCTGATTTAACCCGTTATATTATTGTTAACTAAAACTAAAACCACAAAAAAAATTACTTGAAATAAAATAAACACTTTGCAAATCAGCTTTTTTTCCCAAATATGTGACCCTGGACCACAAAAAACAGTCATAAGGGTCCATTTTTGAGATTGCAATTGATTTATATATAAATCTTAAACTGAAAGTTTAATAAATAAGCTTTCCAGTGATTAATGGTTTGTTAGGATAGGACAATATTTGGCCTGAGATGCAACTATTTAAAAAAAAAAGTGGAATCTGAGGGTGCAAAAAAATCCAAATATTGAGAAAATCACCTTTAAAGTTGTCCAAAATGAAGTTCTTAGCAATGGATATTACTAATCAAAAATTAAGTTTTGATATATTTACGGTACGATATTTACCAAATATTTTCATGGAACATGATCTTTAAATAATATCCTAATGATTTTTGGCATAAAAGAAAGATCTATCATTTTGACCCATACAATGTATTGTTGGCTATCGCTACAAATACACCTGTGCGACTTAAGACTGGTTTTGTGGTTCACGGTCACATTTTATGTGCTAATTCTATTGACAGATAGTAAAAGTTAGAGTGTGTGTAATGAGGATTGTGTGCGTTGTCACTGCAGTCGTCACACACTCGCTCTCTAATGGCAGGAAACGTGGAAACACAATATTGTTTTAGTCCGCTTGAGCTTGGCCTTCATTTGCGGTTCCTGCCAACTGACTGACTAACCAAACTCGCTAAAAGCAAACACTTTCTCCTCTGACCTCAGAAGATCACGTGAGCATGTGAAATCTCAGAGACACATCATTACGCTCTCAGAGACGCTGCGAGGAAGCGGCGGCGTGAGGATCCTCGTGTGAGAAACATCTGGAAGCCATCGGCGATTCAGACTCACGAACGCTCGCCATTACACAGAGTTTAATTCTGAACAGACTCTCGTGAAGCGCTGAGGAAGCGATGGAGAGATGAAATCGCTGCCATTTGGAAGACGTTCAGGGTTGTTTTCATTGTTTTTGTTCTGCAGACTCTGAATGATGTCCTGCTGTAAAAAGTCAAATATCTGTCCTTCTCAGTGAGTTTACTCCAAAGCACCAGTTGAGAACACTCAAAGACAAGAAACTTAGAGGAACACTGTATGTCAGCTTAAACTATCAGCATAAACGCTGAAAACCAAACGTGAGCAGAACCAGCTTTTGTTTCTAGTGGTGTTTGCCAGGTGAAGCCTCACTGCTTCTAGCGCCAGTGCTCAGGTTTACAATTACAAACAGGTATAAAGAGAATATAAAACAGGTGAAAAACCCCACAGACACACAATGAAGGAAAGAACAGATCACCACAAAGACTCTGGGAGAAACAACCCACAGTCAAGTAAAAACTGGGTTATCGTTAACAAACTAAAACTAAAACCATAAAAAATCAGTTTTACAGTATACTTCATGAGAAAATACTATCTTAGTCTTAAAATTTGTAGGAGTAGTAGCAAAAAAAAAAAGATTTACTTCAAAATGGTGAAAATCTCAGAACAACAAAATTTGGACTATGTTTTCAAAAGTTATATGCATTTTTTTTTTTCAAAAATCTTCATATCTCTGGAACACTAGGTGGGGGTGTGTTTAAACTTCTTAGGCACCTCTAGGGCATGCTATTGATGATCCATACCAATTTTTGTATTAATTTGTCAAATGATGTGATAATGATTTCGTTTTTCTGATTACCAAAAAATATAAAAATTTGTATCTCATGATACATAGGTGGCGCTGTTGCCAAATTTGGCAAGGCACCTCAGATCATGGTGTTGATGAAGTGTACCAAGTTTTGTTTAGATTGTTCAAAGTTTGGCCAAGATACAGCCTCTGAACCAAATTCTGGTCAACTTCATTAAGTTTGAGACAACACTGTAAATAAATATTTTGTAGTAAATTAAACAAAGACTATTAGAGTAGACTTCATGAGAAAGTACTATTTCAGTCTTTCTAATATTCCACAAGTATATGTCATTATAGCTATTTTTGTTTCATTTTATTTTTATTATAAAAATAAGAACAAACTAGCCTAAGTCAACAAACATAGGCAATCAAAATCAGAAAGGTATTTCACAGAAACAGTTGTGAATATCAAAAATCTGTGTGGCTCAGTCCAAAGATCATCTGACCTGATTTTGGACTAAATTGGACAAAATTTGTAGGAGGAGTAGCAAAAAAACTTTAATTTGCTTCAAAATTGTGGATAAGCACATTGATGGAAAAAGCAAATGAGACATTCTCAGAATCGGCACGACCCAGGGAAAGAAAGACTGCAAAAACAACAAAATTTGGACAATGTTTTCAAAAGTTACAAGCGGTTTTGCAAAAATCTTTATATCTCTGGAACACTTTATTAAGTTTGAGACATAACTTTTAAATGTTGAATTTTTGAACTGATGGTGGCGCTATAGAGTTAGTCCTAGAGACTCCAAAGTTAGTCAGATTACTCTTCATGACCATCACTACATGTGTACCAAATTTCATCATTTTCCCTATGTTCAGTTCATTGGGCTGCCTTTGACTCCCTTTGGGGAGGAATAATACAAATCTAGGCACCTCTAGGACAGCCGTCAATGATTCCAACCAATTTTTGTATCTATATGTTAAATTATGAGAAAATGATTTTGATTTTCTGATAATGATAAACAGTTCAAAAGTTATTAGCAAAAATATATATTTTTCGTATCTTGTGATCCATAGGTGGCGCTGTTGCCAAATTTGGTATGGCACCTCAGATCATGGTGTTGATGAAGTGTACCAAGTGTCGTTCAGATTGATCAAAGTTTGGCCAAGATACACCCTCTGAACCAGATTCTGGTCAACTTCATTAAGTTTCAGACATGTTGAATATTTGAACTGGTGGTGGCGCTATAAAGTTAGTCCTAGAGATGTCAAAGTTGGTCAGATCATTCTTCATGGTCATCCCTACATGTGTGCCAAATTTCATTATTTTCCTACGCAATAAGCAAGACCTAAAAAACAGTAGACCTTTTCTTAATCAGTATTTTTGTGTTCTTTCCCAATAAAAACATCTACACATTCCTAAATCAAGATATATTTACTGGAGAAGAAAATATAAGTGAATGAAAATTCTGTGAGTTTATGCCTAAAACAAGAACAAATATCTCATAATCGGCCAAAAAACAATGGGCCTCATTCACCAACCGTTCTTAAGAACAGATTTTTTCTTAAGTCCTACTTACGAAGTTTTTACGAAGATTGTTGCATTCATGAATGTTTTCTTATCTTGCCTTTGTTCGTAGGTAAGAACAAATCCTACGAACACTAAGGAGTACTCTTACGCACATGTCAGTGCCGACATGTCGGCATGGCTGTGTTATCTTCTTTTGTGCAGTTCATTAAAATACGATACTACAGTGATATTTCTGTCATATTTATTTTATTAATTAATTCAGTAAATTGGAAACCACGCCATCAATTAGTAATCCCACCCTATTTATATGTGGCATTTCTCCATCCAAGGCCTGCAAATACAATGGCAGATATACTGTTATTGCAAGAGATAGCGGACCGTGCCCTACGGAGGGAACGAATGTTTCAGGACCATATTGACCTTTTCGCCGAGAGTGACGAGTTCCTATTCGGACGCTTTAGGCTCCAGAGAGCTGTACTAGTTGATCTCTGCAACGACTTGGAGCCAGCACTTCGGAGCCACACGCATCGGTCCAACCCTGTCCCCCCGCATGTTCAGGTACTATCGACCCTCGGCTTTTTAGCCACTGGATCGTTTCAACGGGAGCTGGGGGACAGGGTTGGCATATCACAGCCATCCATCAGCCGCACTCTCCCGCGAGTCGTGGATGCCATAATTCAACGGGCCACACACTACATCAGGTTCCCATATGCAGCAGAAGAGCAAGTCTCAGTCAAAACCGGATTCCATAACATCGCTGGCCTCCCCAACACCATTGGCGCAATAGACTGCACGCACGTGCGCATCAAGGCACCCTCTCCAGACCCCTTCCCATACCTCAACCGCAAGCAATATCATTCCATAAATGTGCAACTGGTATGCGACTCCAAAAACCACCTGCTGAACGTGGTCTCCCGGTTCCCAGGAGGAGCACACGACTCCTATATTCTGCAGAACAGCTCCGTGGGTATGCGCCTCGAACAAGGCGCAGCTGGTGACGCATGGCTCATTGGTAGGCTACGCATCTTTTATATTTACCACAAACGTGTCTTTGATCTTGATTCTTTTTATTAGGGGATCGAGGGTATGCCCTAGCCCCATGGTTAATGACGCCACTGACCAACCCTCAGACACCTCAGGAGGTGTCTTACAATCGGATGCACGCATGCACTCGCTCCACCATCGAACGCACCATTGGCATTTTAAAGGGACGCTGGATGTGTTTGGACACAGCAGGTGGCAGATTGCTCTACAAACCGGAGAAGGTAAGAACCGATTTAATTTTATTCTTGTAGAAACTGCTTAGACTAAGAAAGTTTATTCAAACACCTTGCATCTTAATTTATGTTTCTCCCTCACCATTACAGGTCTGTAGGATAATCATGGCCTGCTGTGTCCTGCACAATATCGCCATGAAGCGGGGTGTGCCTCTCCCTCCTGAGCCATCACACCGTGAAGATGTGCGTCCTGACGCATTGATGGGACCAGACTGCAGGCGCGCCATTCTCGTTCGGGAGCTATTAATTGCCCGGCTATAAATAAAGTCCTGTTAATTACAGCTTGAATCCACCAGTCTGATTCACTTAAAAAATTAGGACGGACCAGTTTCTGTACACATCTTTATTTCTTAATATTTTCATTGATTTCTTTTAGTGTGTTGGATATTGCTGTTAGCGTTGAGGCAATTGTATCTAGAGTGTCCGCTAGCCTTTGTTGATTGTTCAACACCGCTTCTGTGATCAGGTGTGGCGAGGCACGGGACCGAGTACGGGTGAAGGTACTGCTGCAGGATGGTGCTGGTTCTGTCATATGTCTCTGCGGGACTTCATCTGTGAACAAATAATCTCAAGCCATTGTAGCAACACTCAGTCCAATACTAAAGACTTATTTTGAACTTACACACACACACACACAGACTCATGCCTTTAGGACACACGTTTAAAATAACTTTCATTCAGAAAATAAGAATAAATTACCTCCCGATTCCTCTGGAGTACTAGCAGCACAGAGAGGGGATGAAAGCGTTGGCTCGGGGCCAAGGTCTGTATCTAGACTCTCAGTCGATGGTACTCCTAAAAAGTGGGGGGAATTAAACAATTAAATTAATGTAAAAAGAAGTGATTTAGCGTTTCCCAATATAGTTTAGCTACCTGAGAGTGCAGTCTCCCCGATGATGGCCCCGATGCGCTGGTCCATCTCAGACAGGTTTTGGGTCTCTGATGTTCCTCCTCCAGTCTGTTGCATTTCCCGTCGACATTTTGCTATATTTTTCTTTGTTTCGAATTTTAGATCAAACCATTTTTTTTTAACTTCCTCTATTGTCCGTCCTTCTCCAGATACTGCGTCTACTGCGTGTGTGACTGCCTCCCATGCTTCCTTTTTGTGTGTGTTAGTGTAACCTGTACTGACACTACTGAATATAACTTTTTTCCTGCGGGTTATTTCCTGCAGCAGTACCTCCACCTCTGAATTACTAAAGTTTCTTTTTCGCTTTGCCTGCTGCGCTCCAATTGACTTACTTTTTGTTTTTGGCATTTTTCTTGTATTTTCCTCTGTTTGACATCTGTGTCAACTCACTGCACTGCAGTCCCTTTTATGGGCATTGATGGGCGGTTACATATGCTAATCCTATGTTAATGAGACTCACCTGGCACGCGCTCTCAACTTACGAGGAAATGGCATTCATCAATTTAAGAACACGGCTGCGAACAATTCTGCGGCTTACGAACACGTTGATGAATGCCACGTAGAGTTTTCTTAGGAATCTTCTTACGAACAGCTTAAGAGAGAATCTGAGAAGATTCTTAAGAAGATATTGGTGAATGAGGCCCATTATCTTTCTGACCCCGCTGACATTTTTTGTTTTAAGCAAAAATTTGAAGCCAAAACAAGACAATATTTGATGTAATTATGCTTCCGGAGTTTAGCTGATTTTATGCACTTTTTTCCATGTGTGATACATGTATACATATCATATATTGCGAGCAGCGGTGGCTGATCATAATTCAGAGCGATTGTGTGTTTATTGTGTTTGGTAGCTCATTATTGTGAGTGTGTTTCCAGCAGCAGCGGTGGAGGCTAAATTACAGCTCTGGCTGTGAGACGGCTGACTACACAATGTTCCTTTCAGCCGCTGGCACCGCGTCTCGTACGACCCTCAACATTAATCCTGGTGGTCCCGAATCCTGAGCTTTCCTTCATGAATTCGCTCATAAACTCAGTGCGTCCATGAATCTCCCAATGGGGCGGCAGCAGAAGCACGTCAGAAACGCCATAAAGTCCACTCAGTAAATGCGTGAAGGGTTGGAGAATTCTGCATCTGATGCCGTTTCCATACGCTTGACTTTTATGACTCGGCTTTAAAACTACAACACACACATAGAACATGCTAATGGTCATGGAGAAACAGATAATGCTCTCAACATGCATGTAATGTCAGGAGCTTATATATCACAGCGGTCCTGTCACTAAACACACGCGTGATGTCCACTCACAGACTTGGTTTGCTCCAGGGTCATGCACCGATGCATTTAAGTATTTTTCATGATTTAAGGTATTAGGATGCAGAAATGCAATTCAGTTAATGTAAGAAACTTAAATATTGAATTGAAATTCATATACCTGACATTTTTAACTGGGAAAACCAGGGTTATTATTGCTAAAGCTAGAACCAAAACCATACCTCAAATAAAATAAAATATAAACAATATATAAATATATATATATATATATATATATATAAAATATTGGACTGTATTTTACAAGGAAACACTGTTTTAGTCTTTCTACTTCTACATTTTATGTTTAGTTTAATGTGTTAGTTATCATTTCTTTGTAATTATTTGTTAAATTTACTAGTCATTTCTGAGCAAAAATATTTTTTTTCAGTATTTTTGTGAAAGCAACATTTCATTTTTAATTAGTTTAAGGGTGAGTAAGGCGATAAACTAATAGTTATCGGCTTACTTACCCAGTTGACTGATTACATTGATAATTGCAAAAAAAAATTCTAGAATGAAAAAAAGTTTTCTAGAATGTTAAATATGTAAATGAGCCATTATTTAATGAAATATGCACTAATTTGCATACATTTCTAGTACAAAAATCTAAACACTGGATGAAGTCAGTTTCAAAATTATTTTTTTTAATTTTCTTGACATTTTAGTCACGTTTTTACAGAGGGAATTTTGGGTATCTCTTTTTTGTTACTCAGTAATTCAGAAAATACTTAAAACAGACAGTGTTACGTACTTAAGTACTAAAATAGAACAAACTATTTAATTCAAAAATAAAACTAGACAATAAACTATAATAAACACATAGGAAAACTAATTAAAAAATTAATAAAAATGAAAAAAAAATACTGGAACTTTAAAATGAAAACAAACAAACAAAATATTAACAAAAACTATAATAAGTATTTTAATGATTAATTACCAATGGACTTTGTAACGTTTTGAAAATATATTTTTTTTAAAAATCTGAAATGCTACCTATAGAAATTAGTTTTAATTCGTAATTTTTAATACATTTCCTTCTGTATTAATTTAGCTGTACTGTACTCCAGTAAATGTCTGCGTCAACTATAAACACTGACTGTTGTTATAATGTCAAAAACACACACATATCTGACAGAGGGATGAACTCGGGGTGATGAACGCAGGTGTGACATCATCAGCGCCGCAGCAGTGTAACGTGGGAGGTGACCTTTGACCTCAAACACACTGCTGCTCCTGGATGAAGGTCATGTAAGAGGTCAAGAGGTCAATGAGTAACAGACAACACTGAACACAGATGACCTGAGAGAAACTTCTGGCTATTCAGAAACTGTTCCACATGATAGATTAGTGACAACCACCTCAAGACATCTCTAGAACCGCTTAGTCACAACAAAACTACTGTAGCGTCAGTAAAACCAACAAACGAAACTGGCATTGGCCTGTAAATAAAACTGGCTGGAAACTTTGAGAAACTGCAGTATTAGCAACTAGATAGTGAAGTGTGTAGACAAAAATTAGTATTAAGTAAACTACATGCAGAAGATGCCATTCGAATTTGAAAACAAGGTTTAAGAATTAAAATGAAATTCACAGAACATTTGATCACTTTAAAATCACCACAAAAGAAAGGTTTGTCAAGACTTTCGAATGTTGAGTTGACAAAAATATGTTTAAAAGTTCAAGTTTTATACATATTTCATTATATTTGTGACCTTGGACCACAAAACCAGTCTTAAGTAGCATGAGTATATTTGTGGCAATGGCCAACAATACATTGTATTTTTCTTTTATGCCAAAAATCATGAGGATATCAAGTAAAGATCATGTTCTATGAAGATGTTTTGTAAATTTCTTACCGTAAATATATCAAAACGTAATTTTTGATTAGTAAAATGCATTGCTACGATCTTCATTTGGACAACTTTAAAGGCGATTTTCCAATAATTGTATTTCAGGCCAAATATTGTCCTATCCTAACAAACCATACATCAATGGAAAGCTTATTTATTTTTAAACAAATTAACACTTATGACTGGTTTGGTGGTCCAGAGTCACATTTAATCAATGAACTTTGTAGACCAGAGTGGAAAACACTTCTTTTCCCAGAATGCATCACCTGTGTGAAATTGATTCGAAAGGAAGCCAATTCTTCCATTCTGAATTTTGCACAGATCCATGCAACTGCAACATTACACACAATAATCAAACGCTGACTGATTTAAACGAATTAAATGCGAGACTAAAGATCTGCCAAGAGCATCAGACATCCATCGAATCTGACTGAAGTGAAATAATGAACAAAACCACAAGATCTCACATATGATGCTGCGAGTGACACAATCATGTCACAATAAACCGGTTCAATCATTCAAATATATAAACAGCACTCCTCAAAATGTTTTAGAAAGCAGTCTCATTTGCTCAAGGCTGAATTTATAATCAAAAATACAGTAAAAATAGTGAAATATTATTACAATTTAAAACAACTGTTTTCGATGTGAATATCTTTTAAAATATAATTTATTTTTGTGACGCAAAGCTGAATTTTCAGCATCATTACTCCAGTCTTCAGTGTCACATGATCCTTCAGAAATCATTCTAATATACTGATTTGCTGCTCAACAAACATTTCAGATCAGATTATCATCAATGATGAAAACAATTGTTCTGTCCATTATTTTTGTGGAAACCGTCATATATTTTATTTTTCAGGATTCATAGAAGGGGGTCTTAAAAATGGCAAAAGAATATTATTTTATTAAATTGTTAAATTGTGCTTTGTTGGTAGGCTATAATGTCTACTAGAATGTTAAAAATGTTCAGTGCTAAGTAAATATTTTTAAGTTGTTTTTTTTTTTGGAAAAGCAAGACAAAACTGTAAAAAGCACTTTTTGGCTACTTGATCCTTCAGAAATCATTTTAATATGCTGATTTGCTGCTTGAGAAGCATTTCAGATTATTATTATTGATGAAAACAATTGTTCTCTCTATTATTTTTGTGGAAACCATCATACATTTTATTTTTCAGCATTTAAACAGCATTTACTTGAAATAGAAATCTTCTGTAACATTAGAGATGTCTTTACTGGGCTGCATTTATTATCAAAAAGTACAGTAAAAATAGTGAAATATTACAATTTTAAATATCTGTTTTCGATGTGAATATTTGTTCAAATGTCATTTATTTCTGTGATTTAAAGCTGAATTTTCAGCATCATTACTCCAGTCTTCAGTGTCACATGATCCTTCAGAAATCATTCTAATATGCTGATTTGCTGCTCGAGAAACATTTCAGATTATTGCTGCACAATATTTTTGTGGAAACGTCATACATTTTATTTTTCAGGATTCATAGAAGGGGGTCTTAAAATGGCCAAAGAATACTATTTCACTAACGTATTAATTTTAAGTTAAATTCTGCTTTGTTGGTAGGCTATAATGTCTACTAGAATGTTAAAAATGTTGCTAAGTAAATGTTTTTAAATAGTTTTTTGAATCGGGTTTTTTTTGAAAAGCAAGAAAAAACTGTAAAAAGCACTTTTTGGCTACTTAATCCTTCAGAAATTATTCTAATATTCTGATTTGCAACTTGAGAAACATTTCAGATTATTATTAATCACGAAAACAATTTTTCTCTCCATTATTTTTGTGGAAACCATCATACATTTATTTTTAATGATTCATAGATGAAAAAAAAGTTCAAAAAACAGCATTTATTTTTAATAGAAATCTTCTGTAACATTAGAAATGTCTTTACTGGGCTGCATTTATTATCAAAAAGTACAGTAAAAATACTGAAATATGTGACCCTGGACCACAAAACCATTCATAAGGTTAAATTTGACAAAACTGAGATGTATACAACATATGAAAGCTCAATAAATAAGCTTTCTATTGATGTATGGTTTGTTAGGATAGGACAATATTTGGCTGAGATACATCTATTTGAAAATCTGGAATCTGAGGGTGCAAAAAAATCAAAATATTGAGAAAATCACCTTTAAAGTTGTCCAAATTAAGTTCTTAACAATGCATATGATTAATCAAAAATTACATTTTGATATATTTATAGTAGGAATTTTACAAAAAATCTTCATGGAACATGATCTTTACTTAATTTCCTAATGATTTTTGGCATAAAAGAAAAATCAATAATTTTGACCCATGCAATGTATTTTTGGCTATTGCTACAAATATACCCCAGCGACTTAAGACTGGTTTTGTGGTCCAGGGTCACATATTATTAAAATTTTAAATATCTGTTTTCGATGTGAATATTTGTTAAACTGTAATTTATTTCCATGATGCGCAGCTGAATTTTCAGCATCATTACTCCAGTCTTCAGTGTCACATGATCCTTCAGAAATCATTCTAATATTCTGATTTGCTACTTGAGAAACATTTCAGATTATTATTAATCAAGAAAACAAGTTTTCTCTCCATTATTTTTGTGGAAACCATCATACATTTTATTTTTTATGATTTATAGATGAAAAAAAAGTTAAAAAAACAGCATTTATTTGAAATAGAAATCTTCTGTAACATTAGAAACTGTCACTTCTGATCAATTGAATGCAATAAAACTATTAATTTCATTAAAAAATATATTGTTTTCAATACTGACAAGCATATGTACACTACCGTTCAAAAGTTTGAGTTTGAAATAAGTACATTTTTATTGTTTCTTTTTTTTTAAGAAATTAATATTTTTATTCACCAAGGATGTATTAAGTTAATAATTAAAAGTTATAAAATATTTATATTTTGAATAAACACTGTACTTTTTAAACTTGTTATTCATGAAAGAATCCTGAAAAAAAAAATAATCCTAAAGTTCCTAAAAATATTTGGCTGTTTCCAACATTGATCATTCTAATAATAAATCAGCGTATTAGAATGATTTCTGAAGGATCATGTGACACTTAAGACCGGAGTAACAGCTGATAATAATTCAGCTTTTCATCACAGGAATAAATTCTATTTTAGAGTATGTTAAAATAAAAAACATTATTTTATATTGCAAAAACATTTTGCAATATTACTGTTTTTTTTCAGTATTTTTAATCAAATAAATGCAGCCTTGATGAGCATAAAACTTCTTTAAAGACTATTACAAGTCTTCCTGACCCCAAACTTTTGAACAGTAGTGTATGTATAAAGGCAAATATAGTTTCATGGCTGAAATATAAATGTTGAGTTTCTGTCCTGTATGTTCTCAATCAGCCGTCTCCGGCAGGTGTGCAACAAGTTAATTTTATGCCGTTCCAGATCTTTACCAGCCCACAATAACATGCCGGAGTAGTTTCAGTTTGGCTGTGGAAGCTGTCAGCAGATATTTGAGCGCATGAACTTCAGCACAGAGACTTGATAATGGATTTAAGAATTACCTGCTGGAGCGAATGCTGATATTTCTGTCTTTACCTGCGACACACACTCACACACATGCGCAAATATTATCCTACACGCCGTCTGTGTTTGCTTTGTCCGCGAGTGCGAGACGCTAACGGGCCGCTGAGGCCGACGTGAATAAAATATTACGAGTCTCGGGGCTGAATGGAGCTTTGTCGTCTTAAAATGGTAAAGCGTTTCCGGTTCAGTCGTCGCCTTCGTATTGAACCGTGGATTCAGATTAGTGCGCAGCTATTTTTGGGCTGAATGATGAGAGATGGTGTGTGTGGCGAGAGTTTAATGCGTCTCACAGTTAACGGACGGAAAACACACTTTAATGGAGATTCAGTGAATTCTCGAACAGGCATTGACATTATTATGAGACAAAGCATTCAGAAATACTTCCTTAAATTGAAACCTGAAGCGTATGAGTAACTCTGCACTTTATTCGGTCACACCATTTGCTTTTAATTAAGGCAGAATGTAGTTAGTAAGCCGTAAACTCTCAGCGAAGTAATGCTTAGTCAATAATCTGACATGTGTTGAGATGCCATGAACTTCAATTGACTTTTATTTGTGAGTCACTGTGTTTAAACTAAGTTTGTTTTGAAAAGCCACTAACAAACTAATTGTGACCCTGGACCACAAAACTTTTAATTTTGAAGCTTTCCATTGATGTCTGGTTTGTTAGGATAGGACAATATTTGGCTGAGATACAACTATTTGAAAATCTTGAATCTGAGGGTGCAAAAAAATCCAAATATTGAGAAATTCACCTTTAAAGTTGTCCAAAGTTCTTAGCAATGCATATTACTAATCAAAAGTTAAGTTTTGATATATTCATGGTAGGAAATTTACAATATATCTTCATGGAACATGATCTTTACTTCATATTCCAATGATTTTTGGTAGGGATGCACCGAAATGATCGGCAACCTAAATTATTTGGCTGAAAAGCAAATAAGATAAAAGGAAGAATAAATGATAGCGAACAATGATGTGACGTGATCAAATAGAGGCGTGCACTAATGCAGCAAACATGTGGTCAGTGTGGAAGCATTTATAATTGTCAGAGAAAGACGCAAAAATCATTCCCAGCAGTGACAGCGAGAGACTGTTTAGAAGCGCATCGCATGTCTTCATGAGAAGAGAAAGGTTACTGTATGATGACTGAAATCATCCATTAGTCAATCAACTCCAGAACGTTCTGTTGTCTAATACACCAGACACCAATTGTGTTTATTCTGACAGCAGCTCCTTAGCCAGGGTTCAAAGCCCAAAGATGACAATCATTCACAAATCTGCTGCTGCCAGCAAAAACTAGGACTGAGCTCTTCTTGCGGGTTTACCAGAAAATAAAAGTTAGTATGTCATTTTACTGTTGTTCTGTAAAATTAAGTAAAATATAGCTGCAAGCAGCGATGACGGGCCCAAGCCATCAGCGCAATCGCCATCCCGATAGCAATTTTGGCAATTTTGCATCCCTAATCTTGGGATCATATTGACAAGATTGGTGGCTATCATTGGAAAGTCTCATAAGAGTATGCAAATTCCAGAGCATGCATTTTTCAGAAAACCTTTAATAGCTGACTTCCTGTTGGGCGAATCACTGACTGTCAGCACAAAAGTTGTTTGGCCCGATGAAGTCTATATGTGAATGAATTTTGGTAACTATAGGTCAACCAGAGCCCCTTCAAAAGCCTTTTTTAAGGCTGTGCCACGGCCCCGGCAGTTAATGCATTCCAATATTGAGTTACTTCCTAAAAAAGTAACTAATTACGTTACTTAGTTACTTTTTATGGCCTGTACTGCGTTACGTTACTTTTGCATTACTTTTTAAATCTGGGCAGGGCTTGTTTGTTTGTTTTTAATATAAAAAGTTGTATTTTTGTCAAATGTAAAAGCCTTTTCACAGCAAAAGCCTCAGGCTTAGAGAAAAGTAAATTGCCGTCTGTACAGTAGACCGCAGAAGAACAAATGTCAACTCTTCAGCAATAAAAAAAAGTTAAGATTATCTTGAGTAGTTTTTGCTTATTAGTATGGATGAATTGGATCATCGAAGGTCGGCAGCAAAAACATCGGTTAATAAAATGGGATTAAATACATATATTTGTATTATTTAACATTTAATTATTGCAGGTTTTTATTCATTTTGAAGAACACTGTATCTGTTTTTTAGTGAGTGAGATGAATTAATGCATGTTCACATTTATTCTAGAACTAAAGCAACATCTTACTCACAATTTCTCTCAACATGAGGACAGGAGAGCTTTTAGTCAATAAATGGGGGAAAGTAACTGGTGTTACTTATTTGAAAAAATAACTCAGATATTCTCTTGTCAATTAAAAAGTAATGCGTTACTTTACTAGTTACTTGGAAAAAGTAATATTGATTTTCACTGTACTTGATTTTTCTTTCTTTTTTTTTCCAAAATCAACACAAAACTGTAAAAAGCACATTTTGGCTATTTAATTTATGCAATGGTGAAAAAAATTGGCAAAATACATTGGGGAAAAAACACGAAAAAACGTGTTCTGTAATCGTCCTTCGGCCCAGTGTTTGGCTTCGGCCAAGAATTTTTTTATTTTGGTGCATCCTTAATTTTTGACAAAAAATGATCATTTTGACCCATACAATGTATTTTGGCTATTGCTATTTTT